>NC_135332.1:159889401-160191805 GCF_023851605.1 Tamandua tetradactyla
ATATTTAAGAGCAACTTCTGACAGCAGAAATAGTTAAAACCCTTTTCCCAGTATCTTAGGATGAGAAAATTTTCAACATGGGAAAACAAAGTGCATGCAGAATCCCTTCGTAATTTGATTTAGGCTCAGAAAGATTCATCCATAGACCTTTTTTTGAGAAACCATTAATTCAGAACAATCTGCCTATGCTCACCCTAAATTTAGCTAAGCTCTAACTGGGATTTTACGATGGTAACCTGTTTAAGCACAGATGGCAAGAAATTTCAAGAGTTTTCTCTGCATTTTTTCCTATGATGTTAGCCTCAGAAAAAATAAAATAAAAACATAAGGAAGGTCTATGGCCAAATTAGGTTTCATGGTAGCCATATGCATCATACACCTCTTCTGAGATCCAAAATATATGGCTTCGCAGGGTGATTAGAGTCCTGAGAAATCCGGGGCAGGAGGGGCTCTCCAGATTGGATTGGAATTTCTCAATCTTATTTGCCTTCACATCACATAACTCCACTCATCCAACAAGACTCATGTTCTGCTGAACTGAGTGGGAGATGCTGCTTAGAAAATGCTTTCCAAGGAAGACATATAATCAAGCTTTTAAAACATATGTAATATTTTTAAAGAATTGCTATTCCCTTGTTAACTTGGCAGGGTGGTTGGTTAGGAGGTTTTGGTCCTGAAGTGGAAGTTGTAAAGGGTTTGTTTTCGCTTTTTTTTTTCAGCATGGTTATCAACATTAAAAGAAGTCAGAATGTATTATCATATTATACATGATATTTAGAACCAACATTTTAATATTTAGAACCAGCATTTTAAAAGAATGTGTGTTAATGGCATAAGAATACAGTTAAGATAGAAGTTTGAGTGAAAAAAAGAGGATATTTATGTCCAATGTGATCACAGCTATCTAAATTATATGTACATAAACATACATGGATATAAACTTAATGTTATCAATGAGTTAAACAGATTATAAAACTATCCCTCCACAAAGAAGCCCGACTTTTTCTTTGCAGTTATTGTTTCCAATGCGATTCACTATTGTGATCTTTGAAAATCCTACTTTATCTAATAAATTTGTCTCACACTCTTGTAAAATCTTCAAATTTTACCTGATTAAAATTGACTCTGGCATTAACATATGGCAGTCACTTAATAATTAAAAATGTTTAATGAAATACAGTATAGGGAAGAGGTCAGAGGACCCAGAAATGCATTAAGGTTTAGTTCACAAGTTACAGTGAGTAGTTATTCAATGTTTGCTTCTCTTACCTGAGAATAAATGTAATTCCCACACTCCTCCTCCACTATTAATAGATCCCATCTCTCCCATCTCCACTCAGTGTCCTCCTCCAGATTCATCAGCGTGGATAAGGAGGGACAGAAAACCAATATCTGGGACCAAAGTCAGTAAACAGGAATCTAGCATGGACCCAGACTATGACTGCCTGTCTTTGTGGCACAGCTTGCAAGTTCAATGTCAGTATGACTCATGTTTCCGGATGATGAAGAAAAAAAGAAATGATGCCTACATAGAGTAGCCTCCCGCTCTCACTCTCGCAGCTCCTAGACTCCAGCTTTATGGGCTTTAGGGTGTTTGCTTGTGTATTCAATTGTTTTATTTGTTCTGCTTTTGGTTTTGTTATTATTGCATTCCCTTCTACCCCAAGGATTAAAGGAAAAGGCCAAAATAAATAAATGAAATAAGAAATAGACAATGTAGATACTAATGTAAATCTGAAATAGGGTATTCATCTTAAATTAATTTTAAACACAAAGCCAGACATGATGGTGAGGTCACAGTGAGGTTCGGGTTTGAAATGACTCACCTGTCCAGGTAAGTCCAGAGCTCCTCAGCTCCTACTTTGCATATTCACGTATTAGAGAAAGAGTGGTTTCATCTGTATATGAGGTGCAGCAGAATTTATGTTAGGGCAGAAATAAGCGCACTCTTTCAATACATATTTTGATTGGTAATCTAGTCAATCTTCACCTTCAGCTTCAATATAAACTTTATGTATTTAAACACACACACACACACACACAAAAAAAAAAACTTTAGAAAAAAATTTTTTACCACCTGCACCCCTATTAGTAATTTCATTTCTTTGTCAATCTTGTCGTGGACAGCTGTCATAACAAAATAAGGGGGAATATATATGTATGATTCCAGATTCAGATGTTTTAAAAACAGTTTCCTAAAAGTTAAATTGAATGTTTAAAGAAACTGAAAGTCAAAATTAGACTGTTTTTTTTGTTTGGTTTTTAGGCCCACAATTTTGGTTAATTTTGATATATATTGACCTGAATTTCAATTAATAACAAAAATTTACTGTTACTATGAGCCAGGCACTATGCCAAAATTGCATTCTCGTTTGATTTTAATTCTGATTAACAAAAAAACATCCAGATTTACAGATGAGGCCACTAAGACATGGAGAAGTTAAATCACTTGTCTTGATCGCAGACCTTGTGCACAAAAGAAGCAGGTCTGAAGGAGGCCAAGGCAATGCTAGGCCATTCTGGCTTCCCATAACATTTCTCACAATCGCTCTAGTGTTTTTATGAATGAGTAACAGTTAAGCAATGCATTCATAGATATGAAAGTGATAACATTTGAAGAACCTTATGGGAAAATACAACCTATGAGAGACTGTTTCCCAAAGATTGTCATCAAACGCACTTACTTGGCTGGGTCTGTAGTTGTGTCAAATGAATATACAGACTTTCCAACATTTTCGTGGACAATCAAGTCAAGCAACTTTTGGATTTGCCTCATTACATTGAGCGCATCACTAAGCTCTGAAATGGGATTCACAGGAAAGTCTCTGCAAATAATCACTTCTACAAAGTTCTACATGATTCTCCCAAGCAAAAAGCGAGTCTTCTCCACTGTTACCCGTGTCAATTTATACATAGCCCCTTACATGGATCTTGCCATACCATACTGCAATAATGTGCTTATGATTTAGGCTACCTCGCTAGACTTTGAATCTTCCAGAACAGAACATATCAGTATAGGTATTATTAATTTTAATTACAAGTATTCAAGTTCATTTATATATGAAAGTAGATTTATAGGATATTAATTAATAATAATTCATAGATATGTAAATATACGTTATCGACAGTTTTCAAGGTTTTTCCAGGTGCAACACACCTGAAGCTGAAATACACTTCCATCCTTACTAATGGTGGTCATTGGAGGGATATCTAGTAGCATAATGGGGAGAAGGGAATGGAGGTTTTAAAAAGCTGAGTGATACTGATACAACCTCCAAGGGAGAGTAGCCTGACATAGAGTAGTAGTGATAAAAATGCTTATGGGATGGATGGATATTTGCCATACTTAGAAATTCCTATATGTTTGCTTCTCTCTTAACAATAATCAGATCAGTAGAAAAAAGTTAGAATAAAGATAGAGTTGTCTCACCAACATAAAAGCAAACAAAATAAGGACATATAAGTACCTAAACCATCAATTTTGCCTTTATGTATGCAGAAAAGAAGCTGATATTATAGAACTACATGGATCTGCGTGGTCATAGAGCATCAAATGCACAAGAAGTAAGAAATAAGAATTAATATCCATTTTTATATGAACGTGACTCGCAACTACATTGACTCTATAAATGTCTGCACAGTTTTAGATATTGAAAATATCCATAGACTGAAATACTTACAGGAATATTCATTACAAAATAGCATTCTATATAAGGATATTCATGACAATGTTACAGTAATTAGGAAAATGAATTTTGTAAATTCATATATCCATAACTATATATGGATTATATACAACTATTTACATAATTATGTACAACATAAAATATATTTGTTAAACATATAATACGAATAAATACATTTATTTACATGTATCAATCACATTAATTTAACATTCCAAAATTCAAAATACTTTGTGCTAAAAGCAATATATATTATATATATTAATATATATATCATATATAATATATATATATTATTCCTTTTAAAGGAATAATCTGGGACATAACAATTCAAGAAAGTCTCAAACATCCTGGAGGCAGATTCCTAACAACTTCAAGCATCTAAAATGGCACAAAAACAGGAGTTTAATTTACAAATGTGCACATACACAAGCACACTCACACCTAAGACGAATGCTCACACTATCATGATCTGAACTGCCCAAACTGGAAACAATCCAAATGTACATCAGCAGTAGAATGGAAGAATAAATTGTGTAACATGCCCATACGATGGAACACAAAGTCATACAATAGAATACTGTCTTGGAATAAAAATGAATGAACTATATATATAAGATGGATGAATCTCATACACAGAGTAATATTCTCGAGAAGAACGAACACCCGCGCTATATTTTCATGGACAAACCAGCCAACCCAATGGAGAGAAGCATTGTTATTGGCTAGTCAAGCCAAGCTGCAAGGAAACAGAGCCAGGACATACCAAACAGGCAGCAAGGATGTAGAAGAGAAAAGAAAAGAGGAATTACAAGAGAAAATAAGGAGTTCTGGATAAAAGAGATTTAAAGGGTGAGAGGTTTGAAAAAGAAGGAACAGAAGTAAAAAAAAGAACCGGAAGCAACAGATGCATTTACAGGGGAGAAGAGAATCGCAGACAATGAAACAGGAGAGAAGGGAGCTTTGTCTTCGAGCGTATTTTTGGTGGTGATGATAGGTTTGTTTCTGTTGAGAGGGCGCACAGCAAAGGCACATATCCATAGCTATTACATGCATCATGAGGACACAATCCATTAATTACAGCACAGAGACAAGTTAACTAAAGGTGGAAAAGAACGAATATTTGTTAAATACCTATTACATCCCAGCTATTTGCTTACTGGTTCACATAATTCCCTCAATGAATCCTTACCACAAGCCTGCAAAGTATCTATTAGTCCCATTTTACAAATGAGAAAACTGAAAATCAAAAATGGCTTGCAGGTAAAACTTATCTTAGTAGACTAGATAGAAGATGTGAAAAGCAGCCAATGAAACACTACTCTGGTTTTTCAGAGAATTCACACGTCTAAACTCTGAATATTTTCATAAGACTGAATAAGTGTTCTGTTTTAATGAAGTGTGACAGATCCGACCTTCATCTAAGGTAATTGCTCTAAATTTATGTGATGGGCTAGTCAAAGGTTTTCCATCTCAGAAATCAAATAATAATGGCTGTTTCTCATTTGGCATGAAAGAGATAATTTAATAGGTAACATTCTATCAGTTTTAGCTTCCCACCTGGGTAATCTTTTCTTAAGCCTTTGCTTTTTATTAAACATAAATTTTTGGGTGTACCAATGGACAAAAGAATGAATGAACAGGCAGGACACAAGTCCTAACAGAAAAACTGCAAAACAGTACTCTTAAAAACTATTTCAGGTGACATTTAATATTTGTCCTATAGGTACTAGAAGACATACGGTCACAATTTGTCCTCAAAAGTTGCCCGAGGGCGGGCCATGGTGGCTCAGTGGCAGAGTTCTCACCTGCCATGCCAGAGACCCTGGTTCGATTCCTGGTGCCTGCCCATGTCATCAAAAAAAAATAATAATAAAAAATAAAAAAATAAAAGTTGCTCGAAGTTTGCATGAGGTGATAAACAATTTCATGGAATTCCTCAAAGAAGGCCGTGAAGTCCTAGAGTCACCTAAACAAGTTGAAGAACCTTTGGTATAAGCAGAGTAAGAACTGCTAAAGCTGCGTGTGTTCTAAAAGTCAAACCATTGTTGTTCTATATATTTAACTGCTGAGTACAGGAAATAAGTTTATGCATATATGGAAAAAAAGATGGCTGCAAATGGAACTCTGCAATGCCCAGAAAAGAGCAGCTCTCTACAGCATTATTTAAAATTAACTGCTTCCATTATTCTTTTGAACTCCCTCTCAAAGAACATTTCCATACAACCATCTTATCTGATTAATTCAAAGCCAGTTTTTTTTTATAGAGTTCAACTTAAATAGTATTGGTAACTGGTAATATTACTATGATTGTCATACCCGTAAATGTCACCTTGTTTACTGAGCCTACAGACCTTGGTGCTATTTGGAAAGTCTATTACTAGGACACCATATAGTACTTTAAGTCAAGCTATAACATTAAGAATGCTGTTTCAAAGTTGAAGTAGGACAAAGTATATTAGAAGTGAGATGTAAAAGAAGTCTTTAAGAAAACTGTAACCTATTAATGCCTTCCATTTTATGGGGAAAAAACAAATTGAAGGTCTCAAAAGAGCCTGCCTATATTTATTCAAAATGGAATTCTCTTTCCCAAGGTATCGCCAACACAGTCAAAATGATGTACAAGTGTGAGTGGACCCTGGCAGGTGATTACCTTGCTCTAGTGTATGAATGACAGGAAAAAATCACAGGAAACTCTTTGGACAGTACTGACAAATCAGAGGACAGCACTATTCAAGAATATTTTCTGACGCAGAATACTGCTTGAGAGAAGAATGCTTTAGCCTTGAGCCAGTAACTTAGACTTAGAATGAAGTTAATCATGTCAAAATGTCCTACAATTTACCCAACTGTGCAGCTTTCACTACACTTTAATCATAAAAAATAGCAAACAATTACCCAAACAAGCTGATATCAGGATTTTTTTTTTTTACCCCGAAATCAATTCAAGTGTATCTGTTGACTTCAGTACCCAGTTAGCACTTATTTTGGTGCAAACATAAAACTGGCCACATGCTATGACAACTGATGCTCATAATCAAGGTAATTTTAAGGGCCAACTATGTGTCAGGTGTTGTACGAAGTGCTGAAAACACAACTGTGAACAAGATAAGGATAAACCAGCCTTCAGTGAGCTTCTAGAGTAGCTAGAGAAAAAAAAAAGGAACAGACAAAAGAGGTGACTGATCCAGATTTGGTGAGCAAGAATGGGTTGGGGGGAATTTACTCCAAAATGAAGGAGAACAGGATCTGGCCAGAAGCCGGCCAGGTGAAGAGAAAGGACTGAGTGGTTCAGGGACAGGGAATAGCAAGTGGAAAGGCACAGAGACAAGAGAGAATGTGGTTTCTTAAGGGAACTGAGAGAGGTTCAGAGTAAAATGCAAAACAAAAGAGATGATGAATGGATAGAGATTATGATGGAAGTTTGGCCATCTTCTTGAGGCTGTGGGAAACTGCTGACGGTATTATGATCTGATATTTTATAAATATCACCCTGACTACAGTCAGAAAAAAAATGTATTTAATTGATAAGAATGAAGATACACATCTCAGTTAGTCTGGTGTTGTAATCCAGGAGAGTGGTCTTGGTAGCCTGATTTGGGAGTCGCAAGAAGTCAATCAGTGAGATTGTCCAGAGACTGACTGGGCATGACCTGTAGTAAGAAGGAGGGAGAGAGAGGTGTGGCGATGAGCTTTAAGGGTTTTGTAAATTGGTGAAAGATGACGCCATTATTGAGTTAATACTTGCAAAAGAAGGAGGAGTCTGCAAGGAATGATGTTCAGTTTAGAATGTACAGAGTTGAATGTACATGAAGGACGGCCACCTGGTCTTGAATTTCAGATAGGAGATGTGGGTCAAAAATATATTGAAACCAGACAAAAGAATGGTAATACTGCCCAATGAGATTAGCATATACAGTGCAAAAAAATAGGACTGATCATAGCCAACATTTAAGGGATGGACAAAGGAAAAAGACTTCACCAGCAAACTAAGGCAGACCATACCAAAAGACAGAAAGGAAAACAAAAGAATCCGTTTTTACTGAAGCCAAGGGGAGAGCACACTTTAAGAGCGATAGGCCATAGGCTGTCTCTCCCTTGTGAATTGCTTCATCTCTAGAACCCAACACATAGGAGAAATTCAGTTTAAAAAACTGAACAAAGGAATAGCAAAAGGAACTAATACAGTCAAGGACAACAAGGAAGATACCTGTAACCCAAGTCAAGGAAGAGAATAACTGATATGACTTCTGAATTTAGAAGAAAGTTGCTAATAAAGTCAGTACTAGCAATCTCAGTAGGGTTCTGTTAAAATTTTCAATTCTATGAAATGAAGGATTAAAGCATAAATTCTGTGCTATACTCCTGAAAATATTAAACAATTCAATTAACATATACACTCACAAAACTTTAGAAAACTACATATGAACTATTTATTATTGGATAATGGATAGAATTTCTGCACAATTATGTCATGGGAAAAGTATTATTGAGATGAAAAATAATGTCAAACACGATCTCCGATTTTGATGAAATTTGTTTACTGCCTGATAAGAAAAGTTTAATAGTCCTGTAAGTTCTTATCACAGGGACTCAAATATAAATTCTGGAAATAAAAGCATTATATCCCATATATTTCTATAACAATGTATATGGGTGTATCTTATCATTCATTTAAAAATGATCTCTTCCAAAATGCTTAACATTCTGGCTATGAAGTAGAGGATGACACACTAAATTCTCAGTAAGATTTCTGTTTACTATGCCACAAATTCTTAGTATCGATGGTTTAATAAATACTCCTGCCCAACAGTTTGAAAAAATAAGACACCAAATCAAAATTGAATGTTGCTTATACTTTCTTCTTATGGGCAAGGCTCTGTATAATCCAATAATTATGGCATTCATGCAGTACGTACTTATCAAGTACACAATATGTATATAACAATGCATTAAATACCAAAAATAGGAGAAAATCACTACATTCTAAGTTTGCTGCCTTTGTTGAAAAAACAAGACTCCGAAACGATAGAAGATGAGATGATTCAGCACCAAAATAAATGGCACAAACAATAAATGCCCTCTAAGGTAAACAGTAAGTACTGTTTGTCTTTATTTTGAGTGTTATTACTATTTCCATTATTCATTTTACCCTTAATAAAAGACTGCACCATGGTCAACAGATTTGTAAAGGATTAAGGCAGACAACAGTGCAGCTGATCCTGAGGGAGAAATAAGAATTCAACATTTAAAGGATAGAGAAAAGTGCATTCCTACAGACAGGAATAAGAAAAACAAAGGGCTCCTATCCTACATAAACATGTCGATGGGACAGCGAAGAATCTGCATTACTAAAACAGATGATTCACAAGGAAAATGTGATTGCAAAGACGAGTAAGAAAGAGTATTGAATCCCAGTCAATGAGGCTGGACCACACGGAGAAAATAAGAACTCAGTGAACGTTTTAAATGAAGAGATCAGGAAAACTAAACTAGAGTTGGAGTGAGCTGTACCCTGAGGAGGGGAAAGGTGGAAAATGGACCAGGTGAGACAATTTCAAAAAAAACTCAACAAGATTTCAGGAGAGGAAAGGAGGTAAGGTTTAAACAGGATGAACTCAAAATAACCAAAAGGAACTAAAACAAACAAAATACACAGAATCTGCTCAATATGTCAGAAATGGGGAAAAGGCGATTTGACAGTGCATATTTTGAAAGAAGCATCTGCAGAAAAATGAATCTCCATTAAGTTCTGACTTTTCAGTAAACTGTTATTTCCAAAGGCAAAATCAACCCGCATGACGCAGAATTTGCCATCATGAAGGCGATCAAGAACTGAACCAACACTTCTGAAGGGGACTCCTGTCATGTCTATTAAAACTTCACCTCCAATTCTCAAAACCTCCAAATGAAAGGAAATACAAAGAGAGGGACAGGAGGATAAAGCAAGCATGATCAAATGGTTGCTTTATCTAGGTGTAGAGTATGCAGAAAATCTTTGTACTATTTTGCAAATTCTCTGTAAGTCTAAGTTGTTTAAAAATAAAAAGTAAAAATAGAACGTAACATGAGTTTTAAAAATCAACAAGATTTCAACTCCGATCATAAAAGAACAAAGAATAAAAAAGCCTCTGAGATGTCTTTCAGGCTCAAGTGAGAAGATGGGTTTTACTGAAGATTTGTGAGATATATATTCATATTGGATTATTTGGACATAGATGTGCAATTATAGTCTTTATATAGTCAAATTGAAGTTATGACTATCATAATATATTTATCTCTTTCAATATTTATATTCCTGCCTAGAATGTTCTCCTTGTGGCTGGAATTCTCATGACCAAGTACAGAACCTTTAAATGGTAGGTTGAGTGAAAATTTTAGAAGCTTATAAATTACAAAAATAGAGTTCATCAACTGGCTTACTTAGCTCCCTGACACCCATCTGTTTGTTTCCGTTGACTGCCTACCCGCACCAAGATGTTTTATAATGGCCCTGGTTATCCTGAAGCCATTCTAAGTTTTAAGTCCTTAGACCTGCATCATTTGATGAATTTTTTTTTTTAATGCATTAAAGCAGTTCTTGCAAAACCAGCCCAGATCTTGCTGGTCCATTGGGAGCTCAGGCAGAACTTGGTCAAAAGCTCAATGATGACCCAATCAGTACATTTTGATCCATGTAAGCCCTCAACACAACGTGCTTCTTTATTTCATGCCACATCCAAGAAGACTGGAACTGGGCAGAACTTAGATTTAGATACTAAAGATTCATCCAAGATTTCATTTTATAACAATACTCAAGTCTCCCAGTTCTCCTCATGCAGGCGGAATTTGTGTTTGAAACAGGAGCACCCCAAAGTCGGGTCAATTTTAGGCAGGGGTCTGGCTTCTCTGTGTCATTCCAAAACAACTGTTCTCAGAGTCCCAAACAGGAGCACAGCACATCACACATGGTGAGCTGATCATTTGTGTTAAGGCTACAAAGGCACCCCTAGGCACACAGCATTTTTTAGCCAGAAAAATGCTCAAGCTTGAAGCAGCAGGTTTCTCGCAGAAGTGTGGGTATAATTCTCCTTGTACTTCCAAAAGCCAACTCCTGGCAAGGCTGTCTCTTTTCTAAAGCTGGATAGAATAAATAAAGGGACACAAGCACACACACTCAAAGGATGATGGAAGCATACAAACCAAAATCAGTAGTGGTTTTTGCCGAATTTTTATTCTCTTCTTTGTGTTTTTTTTTTTTGTATTTTATTATTTCCTATAATAAGATGTATAAGTTATTTATTTTACAAAGTTATTTTCTAAAGGGAATGAACACAGAAGAGCAGTAAAATAAATTGTAAAAGACAATGCTCAATAATTGTTGATGTACTTCACACTGTTTCCCCACCCAACCATCAACTCCTAGAGAGCGCACAGTTACACAGCTATTGAGTTTCTGGGCATAGGGCAGGCACTCAGTCTGCACTGAATGAAGAATATCAAAATGCCTGCATCCGCTAGGAGGCAAGAGGTACTTCTTCTTGCCCAGTTGAATTCACAGTCGTTATATGATTTTAAAAGGAAGGCAGCCAAACATGTTTGGGCAGAAAACGAAAAGCACATTTCCCCTTTGTTTTCACTTTTTAAAAACGTCACTGATACTTACACTCTAAATCAGTGTTTCTATTAAACATTTTGCATACCAAAAATGTGATATAAATCAAATTGCAGCAGCATATGTTCTTTGCCTATGTCCCTGCACAATAGTTAGCACTTAATACAAGAACATTCTCTCTTGACAAACTAGAAACTGTTAACTTCCTAAAACACCTAATATTTAGTGGTAGTAACATATACACACCCTCTGATGATTTTACAATCACCAGAACACCTTAATTCCATAGTCTGCCTCCAAGGAATGTTTGTCAAAGGAAAAATCAGAACATATTATTTAAATATAATATTTGTGTCTAATTAATCAACTTTCCAATTGCAACCAAAGGGGACAAAATCTTTATTAAAAAGGTATTTGGTAGAAATTCTTTATGCTGTATTATTAATTTTATGGACCTCCTTCTACCTCAATTAGATCTCTCCTAATATCTACTATCTTTGTTACTTGGGAAAAGAGACTAGTCTCAGTAGCAGAATGGTAAAACAGGATTTTCTCTGAATTTGAAAGCCAGTGCCTTTTTTTTTCTCCCTGGTAGACAATATGCATTCTTTCTCTAAATCACTGAAGGATATAAAATCCTTTCCTCTACCCCACAGCTTCTTTGCATCCTTATCTCTCAGAACTCTTGCAACAGCAAAATGATGAGCATTCAAACCTCAAAGGGATACAAGCAAACCTCCAATCCTAAAGTTAAATCCACCAGTTTTGTTTGAGCTCAAAGGAGCTATGAAATCAGAGTGCCAACAAGAAGGGGCACAAGAGGCCAGGTCTCTGGGAAAGACCTTTGGAATGAATTATTGATGATTAAATTAATAAACCTACACTACTGAACACTGTCCACCATACACGTTCATGTTTTTGGCTTCAGAATGGTGCTCATAAATGGTGACAGATGCAGTCAGTGCTCAAATTCGCAATGAGTGGTAAAGTTGATCAAATGGAAATGAAGTCTTGCATCCCTAAGGTTGGAGGGCTACACTCTTGTTTCCATTCACTCTTGCTTTCATAGGAAATGTCTCCCTGGTTCAGTGTCTGACAATAAGATTTATTTATTTGCACAGATATTTAGGATCAGGCAGCCTCAGGCAATTTCATTATTTAACGAAACCCAACACTATGCCTAATTTGGGGGGTGGGCAGAGTGGGGAACAGTCTGGATTCATTTGTAGCAAGTTTTCTGTTTTGTAATATACTTAAAATATTTTTGAAGAAATATGGTAAAGTGATTATCCTTCTGGAACTAGATGCATTGACACTGTCACATTAACTCACAGCTTGTTAAATACTGTGCAATCTTTCTATAACATTCTTTGTTATAAGACTAGAATCAGCATATGGGAATTGCTCTTTTCCTGCTAAACTGAAGTCATTACTAGCTACTCATCTGTGATATGTACTCTTTCTTGTAACCAAGGAGTTTAGCTTCACAAAATTTAGAAACTGCCACATTGGTTCTTGGCATCGCATTCGAATGTGACATCATTTAAATTTGGAAAACTCCATTTTAGCAAATACACTAGCGGGTGCCAGGTTAAAGATGGCCCAAAAGGGGCAGCAGAGTCTCTGTTGGGACCAACCACAGTTCATTCTTTCAATCTCCGCAGTCACATGCCTTTCATTAGAGGCACATGGAATTATAATGAGCTCAGCAAATGCATTTCAAAATGGGTTATCAAATTACCATTCTATAGAAATGGCTTCCAGTTACTAAAGATCTGCACAGAAAAACTGTGATGTGGAGATGAAAATCTTCACTTTAAGTTCCCCTCGTTTCCCCAGTTTAAGGAATATATATATGGTTTGTGTTTTAAAAAGTGTACATATTTACATATACACATATACATGTGTATAGAAATATACATACAATTTTTAACAATATATGCATATATAAGCATAGATGCAGATAAAAATACACATAGAAGCATACATGTGAATCCTACTGGCTCATATTTTGCTGAGTATAAAATAAATAAGGAACTATGTCAAAATGGCAAAAGATATTTTCAGAGACTTGGTAGCCTCACCACTCTCTGACAGTCCCATTTTGGAAATTCTTGAATGATCTCTAGGACTTACTCCATTGTTTGAAAACTTCTATCACAACAAAGGAAAATGCTAGTCATCTCATCAATATGATCTGCAAATTCTTAGATATGGAACTTGTGAGTTTTGCAATCCAAGTACAATTTGATTGCAGCACCTGCCAACAGAGATTAAGGGTTAGTGCTCAAATTAGGGACCTCTTTTCTATCCAATAAAAAGCAATTTCAATGGCTTACTCTGATTCTCCCTAAAAATTATCAATAAATGTCTTCTGTCACTGTTAGGAAAATGCTTTCCACTTCTAATCTTAAAAAAGCATTGCTAATTTAAACACTTTTGGTGTTTCTCTAATAACAATATTTTATAAATAAATAGATTTTATATCTAGTGTTAAAAGTATGCATACTACCTGAAAGGGAAAGCAAAATTAAATGAATGTCTGTGTGTATACACACACATAATATATGCGTGTGTGTGTGTGCGTCTGTGTATTCAGCTTAAAAATTTAGGAAAAGTGCTCACAAAAAGGCGCCTCATGATCCTTCGGCTGTAGAATAGACCATAGAGCGGCAATGAAATCACATGACCTCTTATTTATTTTTCTCCTGTGGGAGAACTGGATGACCTCAGTAGCAATAAATCATTTTTATTCACAAAGTGCTTATGATTATGTGGCACATATTCCACATACAAAAAAGATAAATTCTAAAATGTCCTGAACAAATCGCAAAAGATCGTCTCTGAGACACTACGCCTCAGGAAAGGATCTGATGCATCCTGGAGAATTTACCACGATCTACTGACAAATAAGACAGTGATTAATTCCAAAGGGGAATTTGGTAAGACACATTTTGAAGACACCATGAATAAAAATTAAAGACTTAGACAAATGTGATTTAAAATTAAAATGATGGGATGGGCCATCAATGACCCAAAGAATACACAGTACAGATGTACAATGCAGAAAAGACCCACATAATGTTCATTTTTTTCAAGAATTTTTACAGTTCAGAATGGCCTTGAATGCGTTACTCTCAAATACCAAAGTTTACTCAAACGGAATCTGAATGTAAGAGAATTAATGCATATCTTCTACCAAAGGAACAATGCCAACCTAGACTCTTGGAAAAATGTCATACCGTGCTTCCCCACAATAGCTAAACTATTTTTTCAACTCTCTCTATATATACTAAGCATAGTGAAAAGATGAAATAAGGTCCTAAAAACATCACTTTGAACAGTCTCTAATGAGCACTCCCATCATTAATGACATAGATAAATAAAAACGATTAGAAAGAGTACAATGATTATAACTATTATTATAATGACAGACATTCACAAAGCACTATGGCATTCACCAAACCTGCTTTACAGATATTTTCTAAATTGATTCTTTCCCCAAAACCTGTGCCCAGGTATTTTTATTCACAGCCTACATGAATGGGGAGACCGTGAATTAGGGAAGCTTAAAGATTCATTCTGACTCTGATTTTTTTCCCACAAAGCTGCAGAAAGTAACATATCTACAACCTACTGCTCCTCTCCATATGGCTGGACATAAGCCTATTCTAGACAATCACAGGGCCAGGAAGCAAAGAACGGCTGACTATTCTTTATTTCAGTTTGTGCTAAAGAACAAATAAATTTGGAAAGAGGCCAAAGCATTGAACTACCAGAAAAATGCAAAAAAAAAAAAAAAAAAACAAGTGAAAGTGTAAAAAATACTGTGATGCACATTTATGACCATTAGGGTTATAGGTACATCCCCAAACTCTGGGAATGGTTCCTCTAAGAAAGAGAAAAATATATGGTGGACTTAAACGTCTTTATTATTTATATATTAGAACATGTATTTCTGCTGCTGTAGCTTCAGGACCTTTGTTTCAATAGGATAATTATATTTGGACTAAAAGTTTGAGGACAGGGCAGTGTGACAGTGGCTCAGTGGCAGAATTTTCACCTGTCATGCCGGCGACTTGGGTTCCATGCCCAGGGCCTGCCCACGCAAAAAAAAAAAAAGAAGAAGAAAGAAAGATAAAAGTTTGAGGACAGAATTATTCTTATTAATAACTGATTTATTTACTAGTGATGTTTTTGTTATATGGTTATCATTTTATTTTAAACATTTTAAAAGACTCGCGGCATTAAATTATGCAGCAAATTCAAAGACCATTTATCTCTCGATGACGAAGCCCTAACTTTGTACTAAGTTATGCAATCAACTCCTGGTATTAACTTAATAAAAACTTTCCTTACCAAAAGCAATACTAGAAGTTAAACTGTTACGAGTTAAAAAGAAAGATCTAAATTTCCTACTTTATTTTAGTTTGGGGATTTTAAAATTAACCAAGGCATTAACATATAAACCCTGACGTCTACGAGTTAAAATAGCTATCTCACACCCAGTTAGGTATTAACTACTTCCTTTATCTAACATTAGATGTACTGGAATCTTCAAAACAAAAATGAAGCAGTTGGACATAAATTACATGAGTCGATAAAGTGCGATCCTTGATAAATTCCTCTTGCAGTCAGAAATATAAGCAGAGCTCTACTAAAAATACTGGCATTTCATGATATGGCTTTCATAATATGGGTTTCTGGAAAGATAAATTAATATGAAGCATGTAAAAAAAAAAAGGCATGCAGTGAACAAGAACTGATTTAAACATAAACTTGATAATGATTGTAGAGGGGGATAAAATCTGATAAGGACCCAGGTACATCATCTGTCTCAAAATTCATAAGTTAAGAAAAATATAAAGGCTTCAATTCCCAGATCAAAAATAAGAAGCTTCAGCCACTCCAAAAAGGTTCTGTATGCTCACAAAGACTATTGCATTATAACTTAAATTGTGATTTAGTGCACCTGACTTTCTTATGCTTATTCTATTCATAGCTTTCTAATCGAGACCGCCTGAGATTCAATCCTTTCATCTCCTCATTCACTTGTGTAAGTAAATATACTTCAACGTATCAGAAATGTGGGTTTCAGCAGCTCAAAAACTTGAAAACTCTATACGAGAAAGCCTGAAATTGATTTAAAGGCTAATGCTTTTTTAATTCATGGAAAATGAGGACTATATCTCAACTGGCAAACGTTTCTACCTTGTGCCCAATGATCGCAGGTCAATAATAACCAGCAAAGATGAGTAACTGTGGGTAAACCCTTCTTGGGATGGCCACAGGAAATGAGTGCGTCAAATCACAGAGGGGCAGCAGACAAAGAGGAAGCAAAGGAAAAGAGGGTTCAGGGAGAAGGGAAACCCAGCAGGGAGACGGGGAGAAGGGCAGGGTGGCAAGGAGATTCAGGCAGAGAAAACGGGATAGGGAAAAAGCAAACAGGAGCCAGCCTCAAGGCCCTAGAGCCAGGCAGGCAGGGAGCAAGGAGAGAGGAGGAGGAGAGCCTGAGAGCACAGCCTGCACCAGCCGGAGAATGAGCCAGGGAGCACACAACTGCTTCCGCAGGACTTCCTGCGATAACACACCCACAGCCCGGGCAACGAGCACGCGTGGTGGCTGCGACAGGCCCCGGGGTTCGTGCAAATGCGCACTCGACCACACACACAAAGCAGCCTTGGAGGCAGGGCCACAGACAGAAGCCCTCTTCCAAGATGCGACCCCGGCTCGCTCAGACTGCAGCTCCTCGCGAATCAGTTAAAAGAAAATGGAATCCGATTTCTGTTGCTGATAGGCAGTTCAGATTGTGTGTGTGTGCGTGTAATTTCTCCTTAAAAATAAAACCAAAAAGAAAAAAAAAAGCGTATACTTGGTTTCTACTTGTGTGACTCTTCTACCCACCCAAACACAGTGGGTCTTTAAATCTCATTCACAAAAATAGCAATTGCTATTTTTAAAAATGCAACAGTACTTAGCTGATTTTTGTTTTTAACTCTAACCCAAACCAACCTTTCTTTTTTATGTCTTTGAAACATGCATAAGCCAAGTTAGAATTCCACGCTGTCAAGTCCCCATTTGGAGCAGGGGGCAGTTACCAGGAGTGCAAATATATTAAGAAACACAAAGCCAGAAGGATTAGCAGGACAGGACTGCATCCCCGTGTCATTCAACAACTTCCCCTTCCCGAGAATGCTGACCACAGCCTTTTTACTGTAATTGAGCCAAGAAGAGTCAGTTACTTACACTTATACAGACTTTTTACAGGAGGCTGCCGCTAGCTCTATGGAAGGAACACAAGTGGGACGTTTCTAAAATTATTTCGAAAAGCCCAGTTTAAAACGTTTTCTGTTCAAAGGCAATGGTTTTCTCTCCCTGCCAATGAGCAAAGAGGAAAGCAGACTGGAACAGTGCTAATGTGAAAATGTCGCCTGGTCTTTGAAACATCCTGGAAGATACAGACAACTCCAACCTTGCCCATGCACCAGATGAAAAATTAAGTGGAATTAACTGCTTAGCGGGAAGAGCTCCCTGCTCTCGGGCAGACTCCCTGGGTCCAAATTCTGAATCTGCTACTTGCTGGCTCTGGCTGTTGGATCCAAGGCAATTTATGAAACTCCCTTGAGCCCCAATTCCCTCCCTTCCTGTGAAATGACGATGACAGCAGTTCCCATCTCAAGTGAGACAAAAGACGTGGCAGGGTGCTCAATAAATATGAATCATTATCATCTTATTAAGGTAGGCGGGACACAGAAGGTTAGACACCCGAATGGAAGACTAACCTCTTAGGAAGTCTCTCTGTTGTCTGCACAACTTCCCTATGGTCCATGGTTGCTCTCCCTTGTATTCAGTGATCAGGGAAAGATGTGCAGCCACCAAATCAATTGTTGCTACATGTAGCTCATTTTTATGCAAACTCTGTCCAGCCTTTTGGCAAAGTTTGCATACCCTCTGCTCCCTGATATTCACAAAAGAAAACATTAAGCTCCAAACTCGACACATTTTTAATGTCCTTCTCATCATTAAAGGGCACCACACAGCTTTAAGAGGCAGGAAACTAGTCCAGCACCCAGGCCGCCCAGCTGGCAAGTAGAGGTATCTTCAACAGCGTCCCCTCCTCCTACATACAGTCTGATAAGAAACATTTTAATGAAGCCAAAACATACATTTCCTTCCTCTATTTCTGCATTTAGCAGACACAAGAGCTGGACAGTGAGGTCAGGGATTATGAAACTTCAGTAAAGAGGTTTCTAAGCCGCCAAGGCTACCAGAACCCCAGGACTGAATTTCGCCTACTCACTTCCAACCAAAAGTATGCACACCCCTTCAGTTGTGGAAAACTACAGAGGATTTAAAAAACCCCACATATTAACTAGAGTGTACTCTCCGGAGAAGTACTTTCTCCTGTCACTTAAAGAGTCTGCAACATTCAGGTAGCTATTATTTTTGAAAAATTCAACCATCTCCTTCAAAGGATTTTTAAAGGTGCTGAGAGATAGAAGGTGACATCAGAAATGTATGTTTGAAAATATGTAATTAGCTAAGGTTTCTAAGAAGCTTTGGAATGTTTTGTTTTTAAAGAAGAAATAGACAAATGCAAAGTCCTACAAGTAATGAACTGCCCTACAAGCAAAGAAATTCATCGCATAGATCCTCTCTTTAGCTTTCCCTTCATAGTTTTCATCCATACGGTTCTGGGAAGGCACAATAATAGCAAGTCTTAAGAATGTTCTGTAACTGTTTAAAATAATATTTAAGTACTTAACAGAGTCATATATTAAATCAAAGGGACTTCCCAATTCTCAGATTAAAGGAAGTTTTTTCATTAAAAAAAAAATACAAAGAAAAGACCAAGGATATAGTCTTTAAAAAAAAAACACTTCAAAATTATCCTTCTGCTTTCAAGATGAAATTAAAAGTGATTAGTAAAAATCAAGCACTCAAAGTATTCTCAGGCATTCTTGTTCCAACATGAAAAATGCCTTAGCAGCTATTATTGAGTTATCACTTTATTGGCCATCTCTCAAGGAGACATGGATGCTAAAATGAGCAAAGGGGAGTCCAATATTCTTTCACTGCCATATGCCAGGGCATCCCAGAGCAGAATTACATATGGTTCTGTTCAGTTCCTGACTAAATCTATCTATCAATATCCTTGTTAGAGCACCTGTAGGTCTAAATCATGCTTGCTTCTTTAGCATCCCAGCATGAGACCCAGTGACAGGTAACCTTCATCCTAAAGCCAATCCATAAGCCACTGTCTTCAATCACCACAACACAACACACACTTGGGCTGAAAGACATTCAACACATGGAAATTAAAGCTGCACATTTCTGAGTCATGACCTTGGAGCCTAGCATTGTTATCTAATGTTTGAAGGGCACATTCATTTATCATCTTGTACTTCGTAGTGTCTCAGGAGCAATAAAAGTAAAGCACAACAGGCAGGTCTGCATTTTCATTTTTCTGTGGTTTGCAAGTGTATTTGGGCCTCTCTTTGCCTCAGTCTCACAGCCATTGTCACATCATTAAATATCAATCACTAAAAGGCAAGACTTACAGGCACTTTGAAGAATACGATATGTTAAGCCATAACCAGCAATAGGAGAACTACGTTAGGGCAAAACTTGAAGGAACATCTATTAACCATGCAACATCAGATAAACCTTCTCCTCTCTAAAACCTGACAACACAATTTTATGGTTGTCTCAAAACGTGAAAATCCTAGATTCTTTGGCTAAAACATTCTTTCCCCATGTGTCGATTAAATGCAGCACATTTAAGAAACTACTATATCCAAGGCACTGTAAAGAAAACAGAAATATAAACGGGCATCCACAATGCCTGGTGGATTTTGGGATAAGCCACAAATAGGTGGGAGCGCTGGGCAGCGGATGTTAAATCTAATTGAGCAGAACCAGGGAGGCTTTAGAAGCAGCAGTACAGATGTCAATAACCGAGGAATCGGTAGAACCTCTACAGTTATGGATGGATGAAAGGCATTTCGCAAAGAAGGAAGAGCACAAACCAAGGTTGGTCTGGAAATGTGCTGAGACTGGTAAGCACTACACTGACTTGGAACACACAAAGTTGTACAGATGGAATGGTAAATTGGGAGCAGAGGGCAGGGTCCAGACGCCAAGGTAATGATGATGAACAGGTTTCTAAGTGAGTACTTATGGAATCTGAAGACCACGATATTGGAATTCAGACGCTGGTTAGGTCTAAAGGTGAAGGTTCTGGGGGCTACTTCATTCGGATCAATAGCTGAAGGCATAAAATCCTAGACCAAAAGTGCAGAGATAAGGAGGAGACCAGAGAGATGAGGACAGATGAGATTATCGCTCCAATTCATCTGCGACATACAGTGGAAAGGAGAGACCGTGAGGACACTGGCATCTTCAAAACATCAGTGTCAATAAAATGGCAGAAGCCTGGCACATTCTACTGGTTGACAGAGACCCACAAGAAAAGAAATCCAGGTTCAGGTACTCAGTATTTTCTGTATCACAGGGTATTTTTTTTTTTTTTTTTTTTTTTGCATGAGCAGGCACCGGGAATCAAACCTGGGTCTCTGGCATGGCAGGCGAGAACTCTCCCTGCTGAGCCACTGTGGCCTGCCCTCAAAGGGTATTTTTATATCTGAATAGGTTTATATTTTATCTGTAAAAGGAAAAGGGATTTCATATCTGATTTAGAAACATTCCAATTAATAAATCTCAAAGAGCAATGTTTTGACTGTGTCATGCCAAGTACACAATGAATTCATCTGGAAATAAAGAGTAGCCTTTCGTTCTGTATTACCTTG
Organism: Tamandua tetradactyla; assembly: GCF_023851605.1. Taxonomy (NCBI): domain Eukaryota; kingdom Metazoa; phylum Chordata; class Mammalia; order Pilosa; family Myrmecophagidae; genus Tamandua; species Tamandua tetradactyla. The sequence goes on from NC_135332.1 coordinate 159,910,488, forward strand.
CCTTTTTCTAAACTCTTATAGGAGATACAGTCTACATTTGTCAGTTGTTACCCAAAGTCAGTCCAGAGTTTAACCCCCAACCAACTCTCTAGCTTCAGTAATCGATATAATAGCTACAGAATTTCAATGGGGGTATTTACTAGATTCTAAAAATGCTCCTTAAATCACTGCACTTGGGTTATAATCCTAATAGTCAGAAGATAATGCCATTTAATTGTCTTCTGTAAAACATCCAGCAAAGTCTTTGTTCACAAATATGTCTTGTGAGGAGAAGTCTAAAATGAAGAAGGTTTGAGATAGGACCTAGCCAAAAATAATAATAATAATAATAACATTAGCATAACTGGGATGGGGGAAGGAGGGGTAAAATAAGGTGCATACTGATTTATCTGAAAAGCAAATGCCTTTATAAGTGGAAGGAAAAAAAATAAAATAAAAATCTCATATCTCATCTTATTTAAACCTGAACTGGATTTCACCGGTTTTAAAAGGCAACAAAAAAGTACGTTCTAATAAACAAAGCCCAGAGTGGCAGCCATGTTTTTGACGGCAATGTCCAAAGGTACACAGTCAAGTTGCAATGTCCTAAGGTCAAAGAAGAAAAAGACATTTGGAGAAGAAGGTGAGAGTCAAGTAGAAAAATAAAATCTAAGAAAATATTGAGAGCATGATTAAGAAATACTAGGGTAGGCATCAATAGTTTTGCCTCTGGTTCTGCCAGTGTACATGTAATGTTAAATTGTAATTCACAGTCAAGGGGGAAAAAATTAAGTACAAAAGAGACAACAGCCAGAGAGGGAGAAGAAACAAACCTAGGAAGTTGTGTAATAATAATGGAAGATTTCAGCCTTTCCCTAAATAGCATCCATCACACCAACAAACAGACCCTGTGTGGGACAATCTGCATAATCGTTAATATGAGTCCTTAAACCATTTTAGAAGAACCCTTCTGTAATGTTTAAGATCATTCTATTACTCTCTGATTTAACTGATTATTTTTAAGTGAGTGAATATGGAATTATTTTCCACACGCAAACTATTCCATTTTAAAGGAATAACTATTTAGAGACCTTTATAAAGGGTTTTCACCTGAAAGAAGTATTAACAAAACAAACACAAAAGCTAGATGGCAAGTCCACCCTCTGGCTGAGATGTAAACAGGCAAAAAATCCATGCAAATGCAAGTCAGACTGACGGGGAATCCTTACACCTTGCAACTCAGGAAGAACTAGATTCTCATGGAGACACTGGACCAACTCAACCCATTTCCAAGGTCTGATGCCCATATCCGAATTTTTCGCAAAGCTTTTTCTCGAACATTCCTCAGAAAAAGACTTGGTTATATGTTTTGGGTCCAATATCTTTGTGCATGGCATTAACTACCATCCATTAAAACCCAAAACTGAAAAATGTGCATGGCATTAACTACCATCCATTAAAACCCAAAACTGAATATTTTTTCCCCACTGGCAATGGAGTCATGAATTGTGAATTTCAATGAATGGGGAGAGGGTGTTGCATTTTCCTTTTATATTGTACAATGTAAGTATGAGTACTGAAAGGTAAGAAGAAGCAAGGAGTGTAAATAAAATACTTGAGAAACTTAAGAAGACTTGGAATTTCCAATGCAACAAATTAAAAGATTAAAATTAGCTTACTTTTAATCAACCAACAATAAAGAAACATTAATTGTATTCTTGTACAGTTAGGTCATGGGTAAAAATAGAACTTAGAGAAATTCTAAAGGGAAAATAAACAGCTTAAATGTACATTTTAAAGTACTTCATTTTCACTCCATTTGAAGCAGAAATTTACCATCCAGAAGACAGAATAAGAAAAGGATTTAAAATAGATGAAGTCCTTTTATTTTTCTTTCATTAATTCATTTTTACAAATGCTGTGGAGTTTATGTAAAATGCCACAAACGGTTTCTCAACCACTTTTTAATAACTAATTGCATATTTCAGGCCTAATCTCATAGACAGTGCCTAGGGTTTTCAACCTGCCATTATGGATGGCTATTACGAATTTCAGTTTCTTAGAAGATAAAAAAAAATTCTTAATTCAGAAGGCCCATTGTTTTAAAAAATTGGCCTTCCATGTTGGAGAATGTTGAAGGTATTTTAAACTGAAGGGAGAAAAGTAATCCAAACTAACTTCTTATTAATGACCATTTTATAACCAATAACAAGTTTTTTAGTCCCAATTTAATGTTATATAAATGAGTCCAAATAAGCTTCTATGGCTCTGGTGTCTGTAAAAAACATTAAGCCTAGATCTTTTTCAGTAATGTTTTAACTTTCTGGCCTACCTTCTGAACTAAACATTTGATTGTCTTACTTTCATAAGGTATTGGAAGCCCAAACATATGGATATAACTACTGATTCATTATGTGAGTATTATTATAATAATTAGTATTCTTTCCATACTAATAAAAGATATTCTGAGTCTATTCCCATCTCAATTCACAGAAAGAAAAATAAATATTAATAAATTTCAAATATTAGGCAGATTTCAGCAAGAACCATCAAAACCATCTAGGATTTTTGCATAGATTAGGATGATCAGACACTTGCTCTAGTTTAATTCTTTACCTAAGCAGTTGTATGATCCTGGGCAAGTCACTTACTTGACTGTTTAATCTTGAGTGTTTCTACTTGTAAAATTAGATGATCCTGCTAGAAGGGACAGTCGCAAATATTCCTTCTATTATTATAAATAAAATACGGCCTATGATCACTCTGGCTATAGCTGAATTAAAGGTAAACAAAGAGACAAAACCAAACTTCAACAACCGATTTTAGACCGCCCATCCAAGGAAAGCTTCAGCCTTTGGAAAAATATGTGTTTCATTGGCTAGGGTCTACTTTCCGAGAGCAAAGAGCATTAAAAGACACCCAAAGTGAGTGCCACGTTTACCCTGACGTGGGAAGCAGAACAATGTACACTCGTGCACACAAAATGTAATATGAACACTAGTAAAGATGTTCACAGCTTTTTAGCACAAAAGCCCAGAACTAAGAGAATTCTATCACAGGTGATGCTGTTCACCTTACGTCTGACGTCAAACAGGGGATTTACTTTTCTGTTTATTTCCTTTTGTACGTGGTTTTAACTGATGCAACCTAATTGTGAAATAGAACGTATTTCCTGTTAGCTCGAGAGTTTGCTAACTTTTTTTACATGACCTTCTTTTGTCAAAATAAAAAGTCGACCAATTATTTCCACAATTTTGCATAAATGAACTCCATTTTCTCGAACATCAAGAAACGATAAAACAATCTGTTGAATTTGGTATCATTTATCGGACTGTAGAGGTTTTTGAATCAAATCCAAAAACGTTGTCCTGGTTCTTCCATTATATACCAAGTAGGTACATTTTGAAAATTGCACTTTCAAAATAACACGCTAAATATGATCTTAAATCATCATATTATAGTAATTCCACCACACCATTTTGATTATATTGCAAAAAAAGTTCTGGCAAAATGTTTGCCAGACATCACAGGAAACAGTGAGGTGGCTGGATGAACTCTCCACATTTCCACTAGCGGAGACACCAAAATACTGTTAAATACACTCGGGTAGGAGTGGAAAGAATATGCTCCCTCAGTCAATTCCACTTTCCAGTGAATAGCGTCTGTGATGTGTTAGGGATATTTTTTTTCATTTTTTTTTTTGTTATGTTAGGGATATTAAGTTTGCGATTTGTTATTTATTTCTTTAGCACCTAGAGCATTTGTTCCAAAAGAAAATATTTTTAATAGTCTTTAAGATGATTTTGCAGAGCTATCACTTCTTTATAGGAGCACACTTTTTTTATACGTACATAACTGTAATTTTGAACACAGTTGGCAAAAAAAAAAATGTAGAGGGAAATCAGAGAAAACTTTTCTTTACACTAAAACAACTTTACACTAAAATGTCAGATTAGAGTCTCCACTATGTACAGGTTTATTTTAACCCTTGTGCACTGATAGTAGTTATGTTCTCTCTTTACTTTTGAAAAAGTCCACAGAAATATCTTACCCTGATCTCAAAGCTGGTTAAGGTATTTTTTTTCTTTTTTCCTTCTATCAAGTTCTTAGATACAAATTGTGTAAGATTTAAAAGAGAACAACTAAAGGTCAGGCTATTTTACTCTGTTCATAGTATCTTACAATTAACTACAAAGAATACATGAGTATAGGATTTTCAAACACCAGTCTTTTTGAAGTAAAAATAAAAGTACTAAAATGACAAATGAAAGATTTTTTCCTCGGGTATTGGCCCAAGAATCTTTAGAAATGACCAAAATATCCTATCACAGAGAGGTGTGGCACGAGTGCTGAAATCCCTGTGAAATCCCTGAAATCTTAATTTCTGATGTTTCAAAGTTTTTGAGTAGACAACGCAGAAGAAAAAACAAATGCAAGATGAATACAAAATGAACTTGCATCTTATGGGAACTAACCAGTGTTTCTCATAAACGATGAACTATTTCACCTCTTTTATGAAAGAAAGCGTTAAAAAAAAAAAAAGTCAAATATTTCCAAATCAATGGATTTCAAGCAATCCAAGTGAATTTGGAAAATTTTTCTCTAAGAACCAATCCAGAACGCAGGAGGTTAATTTGGAAATAATGGAAGCTTAATTCGTTTTAAAAATTTCTAACTTTTTAAAGACAAAAATTTAAGTTCACATCTCAATGATTTAACTCAGGGACTGCATAGCCAAGAACAACTTTCAGCACTTAAAGCATAAAACTGTCAGTTTCTTCTGCTTGGAGACAAAATATACAAAAAGCAAACATTCACGGCTGTATTTTCCTAGACATGAAACACAGAACTAACTTTTTATAAGAGGTAATCACGTTACCTATTATTATATTTGTTCCATAGCTTCTAAAAATCGGTTACAAATGTCAAACCTCAGAACTATTGCATGGTAGTTCACTTCAGTTCTAGTTTACCTATCCCCTAAATCTTGATGGAAATGCAATCACTTATGGAGCTATAATAACTGAACTAGCTCAAAGCACAAATACATTGTTAAGCAGCCTTTGTTTGACGTTACTGAATATAAGTTAACATAAACAACAAGTGAAAACTCTTAACCAAAGACCCCAAAGAGTTGGTATTATGATATCTGCCATTCAAGTTCTAGTGATTCTAAAACACACGGAGGGTGAGAACCTTCTATTCAAGTGCGGCCGTCCCTGAATATATTTCAAGCATTATCTCTCATCAGATGGTCAATCACATATTCCCTGAACGCATTTCCAGCATTATCTGTGATCAAATGGCCAAATATAGATTTATAAACTTGGAATACAGAGCTTGGTGAGAGCAGTCAGTAACTAAACTTGTCTTCATCGTTTTACCAGAAATATGTCACACTGGGTACTTACAACTGTTTCAGAATTATTCCACCACTTTATTTAATTTCATTCAATGCATTTCCTCAGAGAGATGGAATGGCAAAGGAAGGCCTGCTCAACAGCAAACAACAAAATCAAATCATTATCTTACAGTGTGTAGTTTTTCCTCTTCTTATACTATCCCCTCCAATATATAAGTATTACAAAGAAAGAGTGGTAAAAAAATCCTACGGCTAACACATGTGTTCACTGAAAGGGGAACACCTCACTACTCCAGAAACTGAAATATTAGATCCCAACCAGGAGAAAAAAAAAAAGAGGAAAAAATGGTTAATAAAGCATTGCAGAATAATCCAGAGGAAGTGTGCTTGGTCTCAGCATAATTTTCTTTAGCATCCTAAAATGAACGACATCATGCTGCCCATAATCTCTGCTTCCCCTTCTGAAAAATTTTCAGAGAATTTTCAAAAGGGGAAAAAAGCCTAGTTGTATTCTCAAATTCCAAATTATCTTACAGGACAACCACTCCTGAAGGAAAACAGCCCAGTAGTGCACCAGAAGCTACAGAATGCTTCCTGTTGCACAAAAACAGAACTGATGAGTGGGATCCGTTGGACTCGAATCCAAAATTCCCAAGTACCACAGGTAAGGGGGTCAAAGCTTTCCTTCAAAAATATATTAATAAAAAAAGTCATGTGTAACACTTGTTCCTTATGTTAGAATGGCTTGTAGAGTTGCCTGGCCCCCTTTCTGTTCAGATATATCTCTTTGGAGAGGGAACTGAAAATGCGAAAAGCCAAAAAAGAGGAAAACTTGCTTACAGTAACATTAACCCTCCACTCTCCATTTCTAATCATTATTGCACTCAATTTTAAAATGTTAGTATTGTCAAGGAGATGTTTAACTATTTGGGGTGTGAGAAGAGCAGGTGTACACATAGCTAAATGTTACCACTGATATAGTGAACTATTCTGGGAGTAAAAAGTGTATGTGTCCACATGATTGTACACAAATCTGTGTAACACTTAAAAGTTAAAATTTGTCAGAATGAACATGCAAAATCATATACACTCATTTACGTATAATATGTGTGCATCATGACTTTTTTGCAATTGGCCTGAAATTTCTTCTGTGACCAGCTTTCTTTTGTAAAGCTTATCAAAGCGCAAGTGAAAAGTAAAATGTATTGTAAATAATTAGCACACATTTTCAACTGCTCAAATGATCTCAAGAATAAGACATTCAAAAGTTGAATAAACAGTGATAGGATACAGAATAAAATAAACATCTTATTTTAACTGAGGTCTCAATGACTATAAACATGTACCGTGTAGTAATTTATCACAACTCACTTGCAAAAAATGCAGTACAAATTTCATTCGAAATGCAAAGGAGAAATTTCTCTTACTATTTACTTATCAGTTAAAGAAAATAATGTTTCATACTACCCACTACTTGTGCATGTAACTACTGGCCCCATCTACCTCAGAGAATTATTTTCTAAAACTCACCAAAGTTTGCAGAACTGAGGAGAAACATCTGCAACAGTCTTTAAAAAGACAATAATTCCAATAAATTCAAGGCAGTGTTAAACATAATCACTTGGGTTTTTTTTAATTTTACACTATAATTTAAAGCTAATTATTAATATAAAAATTCAGCAAATACAGAATTGACATATGATTTAGAAAGACCTCAAGGGTATATCTGAAAATAACTGATAATGAGCTACCAAACATTCAGCAATCAGACCATGTATAAGGAAATAAAATAACATGGGCTTTGTTAAAACTGACATATATGATCAGTCTTGACTTCCATTAACCGAATGGTATCTTTGAAAAGTAAAGTGAGCGAAATTCTCATTCAAAAATATTTAATGGCATCAAAAAGTAAGGGGAAACAAATGCCCAAATCTCCTTTTGGATGCTTTATATGTTCTGAACTCAGTGTCATGAGAAAAGTGGGCTGATGCGTTTATTTCTACATGTTTCAGAGCTAAAGATGATATGTGGATAATGACATCACAGAGCAGCTACAAGGAGAAGTTGGTTTTTAATTTGTTTTTCCAAGCTCACTCTCATTTTGGAACCAAAACTACAAGCTAAATTAACCTGAAATAGGTGTTGGAACACATTAAGTAATCAAAACGGGCATTACGAAGACGAAAGTCATTTTAAAAAAAATATGTAGAAAGTTAAAATTCCATGCAGTGCCTGTACTGCAAAAACGTCCTATATGAATATGTGCACGTATGTGTACGAAGAGTTAAAATGAAGTCAAAAATTCATAAGCTGCATTTGTGCATACCTCTGCGAGCAATAAAGCTAAAACGAGATTAGTAATGCTTGATTCCTCTGCACGTGAAGTGTGTCATGTAATAGAGAAATTAGATTCCATAAACTAACTTCTGCAGTATATATTTACACTGTATTTATAGATATATCTGATCTCAGATGTAATACATGCTTCCATAAGGAGAAATGAACTAGTGATTCATAAGAATTCACAGAAAGCCATATTGCAGAATCTAATCAAGAAGCACATGTTATATTATGAATGTTTGTTGATTTGCAAGTTGCATACATTCTGTCCAAATTCTACAACTGAAAACAGCTCTGAGGCTAAATCCATTTTATCTCCTTTTTTGCTACAGTTAAAATACATTTAGTGCTTTAAAAGCAACTGTGATGTTACCTATCGTCTTATAATTCTCAATTTAATTATATAACCTTATTAAGGTTTTTTCTAAAAGCTTGGGACAATATATATATGATATAAAAGCTTTGGAAAATATACATTAGGTAATATGAATGTGTTTGTATTTTTCCTTAAACACTATGCTACTCACTATTATGAATACAAGGTAATTAACAGATAAACAATTATAAGTGCAAATCAGAGAAGCATGCTCCCTACAAGCAAAAGAAAAAAAGAAACCGAAAAACTATGAGCGCCTGTATATTTCTTTCTAACACTACCTAGTAGAGCAGGCTTAAAAAGCTAAAAGGGAATCATTTGTTTATTCAAGTGTTAAATACATTGACTATGTAAGTTAACTTCTAATTTACTAAAAAGTATTTGGAACATTTTCCAGAGCCTATTTTGACTGTGTCAACTACCTAGATACCAAAGTTGTTATATTGTGTTGCTTACTGAAATAGGACATACAAACCAGTATTCAAAACCAGTATTACAAGCCTGGCAAATAGCATCACATTTGGGTGACGCAGAGAATCCATCACCCTAGGGAAAAACACATTGGGTCATAGTACAGAGTCTTTACATGTTCCATATTATTTCTACATAACGTTTTGAGGAGATAGAATTGTAAACTATAAAGTGCGAGCCTATTAAAAATATATTCAGAAACAGCACTGCCACTTAACTGCTCCCCTCATAAGAAATGAAGCACTTAAAAAAATATGATCTTCAGAAGCATTTCTTACATTGAGAGGTGGTATTTTGATTTATAGTCTTTTTCATTTTGTATTAAATTCAAAGTAGATGTAAGTATTATCATAATGACAGATCTATTATAATTACACTCCATACTCATTTCAAACTTCTAGACTTTATAAAGTAGGTCATATGTATCTCCCGAAAAGATTCATGTTTAAAGTGAAGCGTTGATGGTCTAGCATATTTTAAGATTCCACCACTAAGGTGTACGTAAGTATTATAAATTCACATACATCACATGCATAAACCACACATATAATAGCATGCACATGTATCAGCAATAATTTAAGCACGGTAGAGCTACCATGGATACGTCAAGCATTTGCAGGCATTTATGTTGCTAGATCTCCTTTCGCATTATGGGTATCTTACAACTAACTACCAAAAAAATTACACAAATCAAAGTATGTTACCTTTGTTCAAACAAAACTGCTGCTCATTATATAACAGAAACTGTCATCCTTAATCTCTCAGGAACCAAGATAGTGGTGGATTCTTGGAGCAGAGGTGGTGCGGAATGGTTTCAGGCAAAACTGAAACATAATGTTTAAGTAAACCTTAAGGGGAGGGGATCATATGCGCAATTGATGGACTTTTTTTTTTTGTATCATCTTCCACAAAGCCTCCTCCGACCCCTCCCCACCACTTAACAGTAAACGAACTGCTGATATTAAAGGATTGCAGCTCTAAAAAACTTCCCTCTCTCTTTTTCCATGCTTCTAAATTTTATTACTTTTCCCACAGTTTTGAAGTACAAACCGACGTCCGTTAAACAAAAATTCAATGACAGGCATACTCCCAACTTGAAATTACGTTTGAAAACTTCGTAAAAAATAAAATGCATCAAGATTTACTCCAAGATACTGTCACTGTGCTGGTGTGAACCGCACAGTGATCACGGTCCTAAAGTTTTTCCTGACAAATCCTTCAGTAAAGGAGCAGTTAGCAAAGCAGGAATTCCTCTGATTTGAACTAGAGTCTGTAGCTCTCACAAGAAAAACTGAGAACCACGTAAAGTAAATCAAAACTGTCAAAGGTCTATGCAAAGAACACTTCATCTGCCCCAAATATGCAGGATACTTTTTATGATAATTACAAACGTTTTAAAGACTATACTGTTCCCATGCGTGACACCTATTTTTCTTATATATTATTCCTTAAATACGCTCTGGATACAGAAAAAGAAATTCACGCAGGAATACATTTGAGGCAAAAGCGAAGTTGAGAACAAGCAACCATAAGATTTAAACCTCACAAAGGGCGGACATCAGAAATGTCAATACTTCATCCCAAATGGGGCAGAGGGCTGTTTCTGGGTGGATAAGGCACCCCCTCAAGGAAGAAAAAAATTGGCACCAATCTTTCTGCTCTTTAAAAGATTTCCCTACATACGCGCTTCCAAAGCTGCCCTGATGTCAGTCAACATCACCAAGATAGCTCTTAACTAGAGAAAGCTCTGACTGCCTGTGTAAGGTCAGGAAGAGAAAACATGATTATTAAAAAACACAAAATAAACTGAATAATGTATGTGCGATAAATAAGAGTTTCAATGAATCATCTAAAATCGTAAGGAAAGAGGAACCGCCGGTAGAAAAAGTCCTAACCCTGAAAATTAATGCTTTCAATTTAAAAATATATATTTTAGAAAGTTTTACCTATTTTCCTTTCTCTTCCCTTAAAAATGATTAACGTCACAATTAAATTTCTACATTTTATGCCCTTGCTAACAGGTGTAGTAGCAGTCTTTATATTACCATATTCATTGACCTGTCACCACTGATAACCTTAATTTATTCATCTCTATTGAAATAAAAACAAATGTTTTTTTTTTGTTTTTTCCCCCCAAATAAGTAAGAAATAACGCCACACAAATGCCCACTCCCCTCAAAACCCAAAATCTGCTTAAGTTATGGTAACCTGAAATGCACCAACCATCACAAAGAGCAATTGGAGAAATCCAGCAGTGCTCAGCAGGAAAGATTTTTAATAACAGATTGAAAAACAAGAATAAAAATAACTGCATCAACAGAGCCTTTCTTCCTAAGGCCACAAGCCCGTTTTTACTTGAACTTTTTTTTTTTTAAATGGCATTTTGGCCACTAAAACCAATCCAGAACATTATTAAAAGTTAAAAGCTACCAATTACTTCTGTCTGTTCTTTTAAAGCAAAGTTTGGCATTACGTCAGTTGGTTTAAAGAAAACAAGAAAGAGAGAGAGAGAAAGAGTAGGAGAGAAAGTTTCCTGCTTGTATAAACTAAACCACCAGGGAAGGTGTCTAGCCACTTGTAAAGTATTTACTGCAGGTTTTTAAAGAGCTAGAAACATTTTAAAAATGAAAACTTTTGTTTTGTTTTTTAATGAAACACACTTAGGAAAGAAAAGCATATCCTTAATGGCATGTCTAGGATATTTTGTTATTAGTATTTCAATTATTGCTTTGATTCAGAAAATGATTTCCAATGATGCTTCAAATTTGAAGTACATAGATAATTTCAACTTTCTTTTTGTTACTTGGACTTGTGCTCTTGAATAAAAAAGAAGGTGGGTAAGAAAAAACAGACATCGCTGCTATAACAGCTACTATAGCTGCAGAGACCAGCCAGCACTCGTCATCTATCTTTAAATCCAAATAATTTTCATCCACAAATCCTTCTGCACATTCAATAAGGGAGACTCCTTAAGCCCAAAGATCTCCTTCTAACCTAAATCAAGTTCTGTATTAGTATAATACGCATCCAAGAATCAAACCAAAGACCAACGAACTCAGTTCCCAGGAATCTGAGACCCACTGTGTGATATGCCAACTAGAAAGGGGTCCCATAATAGTAACACTGAAGACATTGCTATAAAAGCCTATGTACAATTAATAGAATATTCCATACAGAAACAATAAAAGGCTTACGACCCACTTACATTTGAAGACAAATTTTTAAGTGGTTTTTCACTCTTCGGCATCATTTGCCACTTAACAGTAGTACAGAACAACAATTGGCATTTTAGCTTATTTACTTCAATGCACTTTTGGGATACAAATAAGTTTGATAATTACTTAAAAACTTTGTCCATTGTTTTAAACATAAATAATTGGAAAATCCTTTAGTCTTCTCTACACATCACAATTTCAAGGAAGGATCTTTAGACAATTAGATGAAATTTGTACTTTCAAATGATATAAAGGCTTTCTACTATTTCTAAGAAGGACCCTACAACTGCAGAAATCATAACCATGCTAGTAACAAAGAATTCATATTTTTGTGTATGATGCTCTCAAAAGACACATGTAGTTATCACATGGAATAGCAATCAAAATAAAACCCAGTCTAGAGATGCCGTCATTAAGTTCCCCCAATTGTCAATAAATAGCAAATAAGGAAGCTATATGAGTAAACAAGACTCAAAATCAGTCAGCAATGCTGTTAGTAGTTATAACCAGAAAAAGAGAAAAAGAGGCCTCTATTACCTGAAAGATGGACCGAGGTTGAACAACAGAAAGCAAGCCCATAAAAACTTGCCTGTTTTTATCAAATTGATTGTAACTTGTGAGCTGCAATATTTAGGACAGAACTGTCTAAGTTTATAGTTTTCTACGCCTGCCAAAAACAGATGCAGGCCACCACACTAACTGTTCTGCGGAAACTAAATAAAGCAAAGGCAAATACCAAGTGGAAAGTTGTCAGTCGGATGAATGAATGGCTTCATTTTACACATCAGAGAATATCTCAATAAGAATGTTTTAGTGAGAGCCAGTCATTTTATTTTTAAGTGCATCACTTAGTTAAAAAAAAAAAATTATTTTTCCCTTTAAAGCCATAGCAGACACCTGCCCCTAAGTTTCCTAAAGTCTATTTTAAAGTTTTACACCCAATAGCATGGTGTTGTTACATTATTGTTTGTTATCAAAGGCACACTTCAGTAAAAAGAAAAAGAAAAAAAGCAGTAATTTTAAAAAGATGTATAGTGAAAACCCTTTAAAAGCCAGTTATCAATGTTCACGCTAATTTTGAATTTAAAATAAAGTTCTAGTTCAAAATCGACTTGTTGCAAGTCCTTTAAAAACTTTCAGGAATGTTTATTTACTTTGACAGAAAGGTAAGATAAGAGTTTAGTAAAACCTGACACCCTTTAGCTTCCTTTCTGAATTGCACTGTGCAGATTATTATTGCAAAGTGAACTCTGTGTCTCTGTATCTGCACACACATCTAATAATAATGGTAATAACAGTAATAATAATATAAACATCACTGAAATCCTACTATCTGAAAAGCAGCTTTTCCACAGATGAATTCATTTCCCTGTTCTGAAGGGTTTCCTTACCAATGAAGATTTCTTTATGAGTATTACACTACACGGTGGAAATCAGGCGAATCTCACGCATGGTACAGGATATTAAAAGAAAGAGCAAAAATAATACTGAATATAAGGTAGAGGCATGTGTAATTCACTTACGATTAGCACACTAATAAGGATTTCCACCCATTTTTAAAGCAAGTATGTAGGAAATTATATAAGATCATTTAAATTAATAATCATCAAAACGCTGAGCTCTAAAATCAACTCAGACCCCACAGCTTCTATGACACCTCTCGCTTTACCTTATATGTTACCTTGAAAGAAAAGGAGCAAAACTATCAGCACAGACCCTTAGAACATCAAGAATTCAAGGGTACAACAAACTTTTTGTTAGGAATTCGCTGTTCCACCATTTACTTGGAGAGTGTCAAGCTTAGCTGTTAAGTGCCTACCAGTATTCTATACACATAGAAATATGTTCTACGCTAACACAGAACAGATATGTCAGGAAGCCGTAAACATCAGCTCGCCCGTTGGTAAATAACACTTTGCCAGCAGAACATTAATGAAGCTTCAGAAAGTCATAATGCTGGCATGAAAACTCTGTTTCCCCTCCAGATTTCATAATATTTATATCCAGAAATAATTGTCAAACTTTAGGACACTAGTGGCCCCGTATATTTAACCATATATCTAGAGATTTTGTTTTTCTAAGTTTCGAAAGGAAGCCATGAAATTTAACTATGTCTAGAGACTTTTCCTAAGTTTAAAAGGAAGCTGTGAAATTTCAGGAGAAGTAAGCTCTAAGAACGAAATGTCTGACTTGCTAAGATTAAGCACGTCGTTAATAAACTTTCACTTGAAGGTAAAAAAAAAAAATCCTCAATATGTTGGTATCATTTCCAAATTGTCCTGTCAGCATCACAACTTACAGGAAACGCTTCATCTTCCCATACAAACCCTGTATTTATTCACAACCCTGGCATACTTGGGGCGGGGGAGGGGGGGGAGCCCACACCGTTTTAGAGCTGGTTTGCTTTTTCACATTAACCGGTGGAATATCTGAGAAAGCGTTCTAAGCAAATGAGCAGCATGTAAGAAACTTCACAACAGTGACTGAGTTCAGAAACTTTCATTCTCACTTTGTCCACGTCAAGAACTGGCTGCCCGCATTACTTTCCTTTGCTGCCCCTCGCATTTTTAACTCTGGCAGCCTTTTCTAAATGATCAACTTTTCCTAAAACCACCAGGCAAGAAACATGATGCCAGCTAGGTCCATAGGTTTTCACTTCAGAGCTGAAGGACTCTGAGGAGTTGTTGGAAGGAAGGCTCTGATTTTATTTTTCTTCGGGCAATCAAATCTTAGCCACAACCAGATCTAGAGTTATCATTTTTTGTAATTTTGTCCCAGGCTTGTCTGTATTTTCTCTTTGTACTTATTATGGCTCCCAGACCCCTTCCTGTCCACCTGGTGAGTTGACAAAAGTTCAGTGCATCTACAGGAGTTCAATGAATCAGCCTTGCTTCTCTCCAATTTAACTTCTCTGCCAAGCTTCTCACCTCACTTTACTTGATTTAACTCAAGCCGTGATTTTCCAAATTAGGATCAGGGTGAATATTCTACCACAATTTTGATTCATCGTTAAGATCCATCGCTCCTACTCGCAACTTCCACAGTATCGATACTGAGGCCTAAAAAGATATGGGAAAGTAAAGGCGAACCTAAAATTTAATAAGTCCAAGATTCCCCTCTAAAACCCACCACTCTTCCTGTCCCCTAAACTTAAATTGCTTTAGAATCCTAGGACCATAAAACAGTTCCTGGCTTCCCAGGGGAAAGAGAGAAGCTGACACCAACTCAGACAGGTACTAACAAAAAAGCTTCCCCAGCCACAAAGACAGCTTTGCACTTCAAACAGCTCCCACCTCGGTCTCACTCTCAAATGATTCCTGGGTCTTAGAATGCTGGAGTCATTTGAAGGGACACGGGTGCCTGCCTTGGCCTTTCAAAGATGTGTTTCTCAAGAGCCCAAACAGGAACTGGACAGAAGGTGAAGAGCCTGTCCGCCTGGAAGTCCCACCGCTGTCAGGCATTTAATCACCGGCCACTGTGCGGGGACCCGCGACACATGGCGCATCATCCACACCGCAGAGGAAGCCTGCCCCTTCCTCGGCCCTTACGGAAGCACCCTGGCTGCCAGGCCCCGCCACATGGCACGGACAGGGCGCAGACCCCTCGGCCAACCTGCCCTGAGTCCCCAGAGGCGGGTGCATCAGCGGATGCGACACTCTCTCCTCCTCTCCGCCAGCTGGGCCTTTCAGGGAAAAAAAAAGTTTGAAGCCTGGCTTTGCAAACTCGTCAAAGCCTACGCCAGTCCTGTGCCGTTTCCTCACTTCGGGGACGCTACGACGGCCCACGTCTGAGACCCTCCCAGCCCTCCCAAGTTCACCCAACTTACTACTCTGCATGCTGGTGCCTAGTCTGCGCCCCGCTTGTCAGGAGCCCCAGAAAACTTGCAGCGGTGGCGGCGGTGGCGGCGGCCCCTCGGGTCCCACCACCTCCAGCTCCTCCGCTACGCCCGGTAGGAGAGAATTAAAATCAGCCAGAAAGAGACAGCGAGGGAGAGTGGGGCTGCGAGGGGGAGGGGGGTACCGGCCTGAAACTTCTTTTTTTGGCAAATGGGGATTTGTTTTTCCTCCTCCCCGGCGGCTGAACTTGACCCTCCTGACTCCAAGGGCTACTGCAGTTTGAAGGCGCTTGTTTCCAAGGCTCAGACGCCTTAGACCCATCAAAAGGGGGTGGCGGGGGGGGGGGGGAGGGAGGAAGGTGGCGGGGAGGGAGGGGGGAAGCCGAAGAGAAGAAAGAAAGAAAGAAATCACACGCGCAAAAAGGAAGAAAGAAAATGCATGTGAAACCCGAGAAGCCTGCGCTTGGCTTTCTGCACACTCTCCCTCTGCTTTTTTTTTTTTTTTTTTTCCCCTCAAAGAAAGTCACTTTTAATTCCCAGGGCTCTCCGCTCGTGATCGCCCACATTTTGCGCACACACGCGCGGGCGCAGCACCAGCGTCGCGGCGCCCCGGGCCCGGGAGAGGGGCACCCGCGCCCTCCCCCCCGCCCCCCGGCCTCGCCACCCGCCCGGGCCTCCGCTCCTTACCTGTTGATTAATCGTCAAGAGCACCCTCGGCAGCCCGAAAGATGGTGGCGCGGCAGCCAGAGCCATGAACCGTCTTCTGTTGTTTGCAGAGTTGATCTTGGATTATTTGGGGGGGGGGGGAGAAAAAGGTCTTTCCTGCCTCCCCCCCTTTCTCTTCCCTCCCCCCCCCCTTTATAAAAAAAGAGAGAGAGAGAGAGAGAAAGAGAAAGGAAATAGAGCAAGGATGTGCCCGGTGCCGGGTGGGAGAGGGGAGGGGGGTGTTGTTTTCTGTTAAAAAAAAAAAAAATAGGCAGGCGAGAGAGCGATCGGGAGGACGTAGGGTCTGGAGAAACGAGCAGCACCAAAAAAAGAGGACGCTTGAGATTGCAGTGAGATCGGATCTTTATCAGAAATGTTATCGCTTGTCAGGACCTCAGTCTCCGCGCATTACGTCAGTTTCAAGACACCAACACTATTAATATCAAAGGAGCCTTCGCGGAGGAAAGCGCCACCCCAGACCGAGCTCCCTTAAAGAGACAGCGCGCGTCCCCGCGCCGCCGCCGCCGCCGCCGCCCCGCCCGGTTCTGAGCCCCGCCGCCGCCGCCGCCCGCCGGGACCGGCCCTGGCCGCGGCGAGCCGGCTGCGCGAGAACTTGTCCCGAGTCCGAGCGCGGCGAATGAGAGCTGCGCGGCGCAGGGACCCGGCTACCTTCCCGCCCCGCCTCTACACCCCCCCCCACTTCCCTCCTCCCCCACCCCCAGTGTGCGAACGTGCGGCTGGAAAAGGAGGAAAAATCGGAAAGCTTGAGGCTGGCGATAAATGCTGGGACCTACCTTGGGGTGCGGGGGCGGGGGGAGGGGGGCAGGGGGCCGCAGTGCGGGCGGCCAAAGAGATGGTCCCCAAACGCTTGGAGATGCTGCCGTGAGCGATCCAAAGAAGTCTAAAAGTGCGTTTACCTTTACAGATGTTACTTTCCCTTCTCTCTCCCAATTAAACAACACAGGGTTGGGGTTGTTGTTTTTTTTTCCTTTTTCGGGGGGGTGTTTGTTTGTTTTGAGTGTGCGTGTGCCGCTCCCCCCTCCATTCCGCCTCCCTCCCGCCCTATCTCTGTGGCTTGAAGAAGTCTCAACGCACCTACTCGGTGCTCGGGGTTTTCCAAGCGTTTGAGGGCAAGAGGGCTTGAGGAGAGCAACTTGAACTCTATCCTGAGATAGAGAAGTGCGGGCGAAGGTTGCTATGGGTTTTTTTGAGCTAGGGAGACGCCAGCCAGCTCGCTGGGTGCTTTAAAGGGGTGCCACAGAATAGATAAAATGAGAGCATTATTCAAATGCAGCATGATTAATGCCTGCTGCTGTTCGCGAGTTTAGTAGCAGGTAAATTCTGAATTCAGCCTGACGCTCTTTTTGCTATTTCACATCTCCAAATACTCTCATTGTTAGGTGATGTTCCCTCAGCATAAAGTGACTGAATCGAGTGGGGTTTTGCGTGTGTGTGTCTGTGTGTGTTCCCAAAGATCAAAAATGCATAAAACATTACCATGACAGGATTGAAGGTATAGTAGGTGCTAAAAACTAAGTAAACATTTATTGGGCGTTTGGACTTCATTTTCTTCAGTTGGGTGAGTTTAAGTGGCATGTTTTCCCTCTGGTGAAAGTCAGTTTAAACTAATTTTGTGCTAAAAGAAGAAACATCCTTCCTTCCCCAAACTAAAAAATTATTAAAATTAGAATTTTAAAGAGGTAAAATCATGAATCTGTAAGCTGAAAATGAAGTGATTTCTTCCAGTATATTTCAAAATTAATGAGTCTTGTGTCTCTTTAAAGAAAAGATGAATATGTTTTCAAGACCTGCTATTATCAGAAGTGAAAAAGCCAACCATAAAAAAAATTAAAAACCTACGTACATGCTTTTAGAATCTTACTTCTCTGACTGTAAGGTCTTTACTTTGACTTCATATACGTAGCCGGGCAAGTGTACAATTCATTTTCAGCCCATTTGTTCCAGAAGAAATTTGGTAGCGTGTCCCATACACTCTTTAGGCGTTAAAAAGCAGCAGTTCTTTTGCAATCGAGAAACCAGTCAGGTGAAAGAGTAGTCAAAATAAGGTTTCACAATGAGGCAAACAATATATTCCCTAAAGGAGGACGGAGACAATGAGCCTCATATGCATGGGGTTATTCATATGTTATCATCAATTGAAATTAATTTAGAAACACAGATTTATATATAGCCCTGCTTGCAGGGAAAATTAATATCAAAATTGTCAGTAAATCTCATAGTCAGGCCCTAATGACCACCTGCATATTTCCACACTAGAGTCATTTAATACTGTCCAATTCCACTGTAAGAAAAGTATTCATATATTAAATATAGACCTTTTATTTTCTTTTTTAAGCCATAAATTAACTTGCTGACTTTTATGGAAATATGCACAGCACAGAGAGAAGTATTTTTATCCAGAAAAAAGTGTATATATATAAACGTCCTTCAGCATGACTAGTTAAGCATATTAGACCAAATATATTTTGAGTGTCTGAATACTTGTATAAAACTGCCTTCAAAGAGTTAATATCACACAAAACTGCTGAATCTGGTATCTAACTGATCAAATCTGAGGCGATAGCATCTTAGGAGCAAAGCTCAATAGTATAATATATCATGAGGATTAGTCCCCTAATCCCTTTTTGCTCCCCAAGATTTGAATGACACTCTAAAGGGGGAAGTGGTCTTCCTCTCCCTCACCCTCAATTCTAAGGCAATCGTCAAGAGTATAAATTTACTCGCACATAACAATCATTGATTAAACTGGTTCAAAATAATTAAATTACATGCCTTTGCAAACCCAAAACCCTTGAGATGGCTTGTGTTTTTCCACCTGTAAAAATACAACATTTGACCATTAAATGTACTCAAAATTATATATTATGTAAAAAGTTAAAGCCAAAGGTCTGATGGTGAATTATGTCCCTTAATTGAAAGGATAAAGTTACACTTTGGGTCCTGAAGCCAACAAATTCATGGTCACTTAAAATTTTAATGAATGAAGTTTCACGGACGCAATTTTGCTGAAGTTTGCCTAAGAAATGAAGAATCTCTTCGTGTTACTTTCTGTATTCCAAGTCAGAGCCGAGCAGATCAAAACGCTGCCTGTATCAAGCCATTTACACTAACCACAAGAGATCTGTAGAGAACTGAATAAAAGCACAAATATTTTCATAAACTTTTCCAAGCAAATTACTTATTTATTTATGAAATAATTTATGAAGAAAATTTTTACCTCATGCTTTAGATATATTACATATGCTCTTGATTGACACAATATGTTTAAGCTCAAAGGCCCTCATAGCATTTTTAAATTCTAGTAGGAATATTTCAAAACAACCAACTAATACATGAGATCATAATTGTTTGACAGTTGTTTTTAATATATAAAATACGTTATGTATGGTGTTTTCCTTCAAATGTTTGTTGATTTGTTTTTGTATTCCTGACATTTGCATTGCACAAAGTGAATTAGGGGAAATATTAAAGATTTATTTACATTTATTATCTTCTGCTGTCAAGCATATGCAAAGCTCTTAAAACCATTCTTTTGCTTTTATTTGCAATGCATTTCTGAACAATGGGGCTCAGTTGGTAAAATGACAACCTGTGCTTTATATGACACACCAGAAAATAAAGAAGAAATTAAGCAACTTTTTTGTAAAAGCAAGCAAAAGAAGTAACTCAATAAAATTAAATCCTTTCTACCCTTTCATGATTTTTTTGAATGCTGAAATATACTCTCATGCCTGGACACTGATTAAACAATTCTCTGAGCTGCATCAATGCTTATTATTTATCAGAACGATGTATTACACTTTTTATGTCTTGTTATTTAAAGATTCTTCTTTTCTTAGTTTATTTACCAGAGATACAGAAACTAAGCACAAGCCTACTTGTTTTACATTTTCAGCCTTTTAGCACATCACTTACTTACGGTTCCAGTGCCTGTAATGACAATGATTTTACCTGATGGAACGTGGACTTCAGAAATGTAAGCCAACTGTTTACCCTCATACGTCATAAATTGCAATTCCTTTCAGAAACCTCAAAAATTGACAACCCTTGGTCCTAAATGCCGACTGCTTTAACACGTACAGTCAAGAAAATGTTTATGTATTATTTGCTCTTAAGTTAGTACTATTATCGTGTGAAGTGTGTACTGACCATTTGGTCTTCCTGCCTCCTACAGTGGGGATCCCTGAAGGAACAGAAGCACTATCGAAGACAAACTTCCCTGCATCTATTCCTTTCCACAATCCCAGACCACTCAACCCTTAAAACAAAAAAAAAAAACTCCGCACAAATTTCCAAAGTTACCTACTACTGAACACCTCTGGATGCATTTTTAAAGATAAATTCAGCTTTAAACAGCCTGTAGCTGGTATTCAAATTCACACTTAAACTTGCCAATCCTTCCCTCATAGCATCAGGCAAATACCTAGTTAAACAGATGGGCCTTGGAACCCACCCTAAAAGCCAACAAATTTGGGCTTTATTTAAATAATAGAGGAAACAAATTTCTGAAGTGTAGACACACGCACACAAACCCTGACTAGAGTGCACAGTCTAATAATAACAATAATAATATTTGTGATCTTTTTAAGTTTTATTAATTTCCCACCTTAAACTACCCCCTGAACCGAAAGTAGAGTTAAATAGGATCTATCAAAGTAGAATCAAATAGGTTCTATCATTGCAGCATATTCAAACCAAGCCATTAAGGAAAATAGCTGGAATCACCTCCAGTCCCTCCAGTAGGAGAGAACATTTGCATGTGAATCACGCCAGATCCAACTCTGACCCTGAAAAATACGTGTTTTCCAGTGATCTCCATATTTCTTCCCTCTGCTTCATTACCTTCCCCTGCTGTGGTTCTCATCCAATACTGCCCCAAACTTCAGACAATTAATGCTTAGTTGTTTATAACTGAGCCTGGCACCTGATTTCTCCTACATTTCAGACCAAAATATTCCACTTGCAATTTAAACTTGATATGTCCAATAGCATAATTTAGGGAGAGGAGGCTATTAAGAAAGAAAAGATGGAAGAAGGAGGAAACAGTAAACCCTTACTCTGTTGTGTCAGTCATTCAGATTAGAAACCTCAGGTTCTTTTGACATGACGGCAATATCCTTTCCTATAGGCCCCACATTGAATTGGTTACCTAGTCCTTCCACTGGTTCTTTTCTAGAGGCTTTTGTACCTGTTAACCAGTCTACCTGCACTGACCAGCTCCACGTTCAGAAATTTATTATGTCTTCCAGAGTATTCCACTGAGCTTTTCTCCCTGCTCGCTCCCTCCTTTAGTTTTATACAGAGCTACCAGATCCGGGGATCACTCTTCAGCTCCCACTCCCCAAATTAAAAAAAATAATAAAATAAAAACAAAGTGCTTAAGATATTCAAGCTTCCCAGAACCGAGTCCAAAACCCTTTCTGGTATATCATCCTTCCCTCCTTTCTTCCGCACAGGTTATCCTCCTTACCCACTGTCGGACACCTTCAGAATGACTTGTTTTCACTTATTCTG
Organism: Tamandua tetradactyla; assembly: GCF_023851605.1. Taxonomy (NCBI): domain Eukaryota; kingdom Metazoa; phylum Chordata; class Mammalia; order Pilosa; family Myrmecophagidae; genus Tamandua; species Tamandua tetradactyla. The sequence continues at coordinate 159,932,309 of NC_135332.1, forward strand.
TCACCTCACTTGGAAAGTTTTGAAAGGCCTTTCATGCCAACTCCAAATGATAAATATCTTCTCTCTTTTTAAGAGTTTGACAAGGTTTTCCCCACACCCGAAACCAGGATCAGCAGTGCAGGAACTAAGCTTTTGTAGGAATTGCTCCTCTCTCTAGCTGGTACTTCATCAGAGTGACTTCTCTAATGTTGATTGTTGACTTATCTCCCACCCTTGCTAAACTGTAAGATCCCTGAGGGCAAGAGACCATCATATCATGAGTACTCCACAGCATCTGTTCAATTGAATTTGGAGATTGGAACAATCCTCTAGATTTGACTTAGAAACACATTATTGAGGCCAAGTTTTAAATGTTCCATGTGGCCTTTTCCTTCTTTCTTCTCCTTTTTTCTTTAATACATATGGGCTGATGAATCATGTGCCAATGGAAGCTTCTGGGTGGTCTTCATCTCAGCAGCATATTTTTGGCAATGTATCAGAGGAGACGTTTGTCCTCCTCTGAAATATTGTCCTCATTATCAAGTTTTGGTTCGTAATTCTTGTGGCTCTAAAAATAGAGAATTAAATGATCTTTAGTCTCTAGGCATCAAAATGTGGGGTATAGAAAATGAAGCAGAAAGCTGAGAATTTTTAGATTAGAAGGGATTATTTATAGTTTTACAGGCCAGAAATGCAAATTGGGAAAGTTATTGAGGCAAGTTAGAGATTAACAATCTCTTTTAAAGTTTAAAGGTGCTTTTGCTCTGTGTTGCTTAACATTAATAATATTGAATCCTTTTAGCATAACTCAATCTATTGATAGTTATTAATTGTTTCAGAAGTTTCATTATCAAAATCTTACGTGATGTTTAATTGATGGTATAACTACTTTGTCCAGGTTCCAACAGGGACCACAATTCAAAATGGCAGGGGAATCCCATGGAAGTCCATGTGTTTGCATGCATGTGTCTAAGAATGTGCAATCATCTGGTAAATGAAAACTTTCATGTAGTTCATCTTGGTGTTCATATACAGTTGACTTATCTTTGCGCATCTAAGCAATTTGAATGAACCCATATAGAGACACTTGCATAGACATGGCCAAATGATTAAAGGGTAAGTATCAGTTACTATTTTCATTCTAAATTTTGCCCTTCAGTAGCTGTACATTGATTTGAAGACAGTAGACTAACAGCTATCAGTAAGCTCTCAGCTTCTGGAAGGAAGCTACCCTGCACCTTCTCTGTTCTGCTCTTGTGCTGGGAGGAGGAAGACTACATTAACCTTGTTCCCTTGCTTTCCATCTTCTGGTTGGGTTGAACTAGTAAGATGCACCACTAGATTAGACAACTGAAGGAGAGGCAATCAGGATACTTATTCCTCTATTACTTATTATTGTAGGGAAGCCCCTCTGCCATGTCTACACTCTCACAGTGTTCCAGCAACAAGTCCCTCTCCTTGCTTTTACAGGCTTAAGGTTTGTAGCTTCTTCCCACTCTTGCTGGGGCCCTTACTGTTTCATCATTGTCTTGTTGATTCCATTAACCCTGCCCATGCCTTTGTGACGACCCTTCATTAAACTCTCCTCTAAGACTCCTTTTAGTGTGCCTTCTGTTTCCTGCCAGGGTCTTGATGGATGCAGAAGGGCTTGTGACTCAATCATCTTTCTACCCTATGGTATAGCAGAGTCCTTGTATTATAATTCAGTAAAGTTAAACAGATAAATGCTGAGTGACTATTATGTGCCAGACACTTTGTCAGGTCTTTGGTACCCCAAGGATAAGTGAGTGGCCATAGACCCTACCCTGTGGATAGCTTGGGTGTTTCTTAAAGATACAAATGTGTGGACCTCACCCCAGATCTACTAAATGTGCATGTCTGCAGGTGGGGGGAAATGAAGTTTTAATAAGCATTCCAAGTGATTCTTCTTTAACTTAAGTATGAGAGACAGTCATAACAAGTATTAAGTCATCCATTACAAGGAAAGACCTTGATAAATGTTGGTTGAATGATGAATGCAGGCATGAATAAATGTCGAGAATATGATGGCTGGGATATGGAGGGCAGTGCCATGTAGAGTGGTTTGCAGTGTTTAGGGGCCTTTCCATTGGGTGGGTAAAAGTTGGGGTAGGGGATGCTCTATAGACTGTGCTAATTGCTTTTTATTATTGTGCTCTCCTGTAGTAACTCTCATTCACCTCTTCTTTTCTCCTTGGCCAACCTCCTTGAAATCACTGTAGGCAGCCTTCACTTCTGAGTTTCCCCAGCAGAGCAGAGCCCTGGGTGATTGTTCCAATTTGCTCTCATATAGACTCTGGAGATAGCTCTATCTGGTAAGAGATGCATGGACACTTCATAGTTCAAAGCTAATTAAGTCAGCAAGATAAACAAGCTAAGACCTCTGGGAATCAAGAGAATTTCTTAAGCCCCAGGAAATTCACAAATTAGAAATTGAGAACATTGGTAATATCTGAGACTTCTAAATATATCACTCATCCCTCCCAAGGATACCTGAAGTTTTTAGATATGGGGCTTGTCATTAGCCATTGTATGATAATATTGGTTATGTTTTTCCTACAATGTACAGTCTTAGACTAAATCTTTCGTCAGTACTACCTAATCAGTTCTCAAAAATTTTGAACTTTTTCTTTTAGAGCCATCCTGGTTAAGGTTCTTGGACTATCGAGATCCAGTTGTAAAACTAGTTGTGTAGTTTTTTGGCATAATATGTACATGTCCATACACATATATTCTCATGTACATTAAGATATTTTAAACAAGGAAACATATAAAGATGTTATTACCTATTACCTCTTCCAAACACAGACAACTACTGCTTCAATTTATGCTTTCCAATTGCCATATGTTGGAATCTATCAGAGTCCTGGCACGTATTTGAGGTACTTCCAGCCAACTTATATTTTATCTAAAGAGACATGTCACTTCATAGTTTCATCTTATATTAGGTGATTAAAGGTAATTCTTTCTTTAGACCACAAAAGTAGAAATGAGCATGAAGTATCCTTCTAGAAACCACCCATTCGGTGGGACTGCATCTAAGCAATTTTATAGACTAATACATGAGATGTCTCATAAAGATGGCCAAAACATCAGTTACCATTGATAATTCTATGATCTTCCCTCCTATCCAAAATGCACTACTCATGAGGATACTAGACTGTGACTTATAATACCATTAAACTAAAATTAAAATCTTGCTCAATCATTCATCACATATCCACCATGATATTCTATTGGTAGGGTAGAAGTAAAAGCTAAGGATCACTCTGATTTATTAGTATCTATATGACTCAACTACAAGCCGCTCTACCAGGTACATATTTCTTAATCATACTTTTGGCAGCAGGGTTTCTTTTTCTCATTCAGAATATCATAAAAGAAAGTTATATAATTTCTACTGAGGTCATGGTGAAATTTAGCCTGTTCACGCTGGGATTCAGGCCTCCTACTTCAAAGTCTCCTTAGGGAAGACTCCATCAGAGGATGACAATCATCTCTTGGATGAGTGATGTAAACCCCTCCTCTAATTTTATAAGTCAACAGAGGCCTAGACAGCAAATGACCTCAGTGCCCAAGGGCACACCTATGTAATGATAGTGGCTAAAACTTACATGGTGCTTGCTCTGTGCAGACTCTGTTCCCAGTCTGCATTTTACATATATATTAATTCCCTTAATCCTTACAAATATTCTATGAGGGAGGTATCAGTATTTTCTCTATTTTATAGGTAAGGAAACAGGCATATGCACTGACAGAGGCAAGGTCACGCATGCAGCCAGGAATAGAGCAAGCTGAGTCAAGGGTCTATGGTTCCACACTATATATACTTTCCTTCTTGGGGCAGAAACAGAACTTGAACCAATGTTTTTGGACTTGACCCTAAATCATACAATTATGGTGTGGATATGTGCTTGTATATCCAGTTATGGCCGACTCGTTATTTTTTAGTCAAGATACATCCTCTCTTCCTTAGCAACAGCCTGCTGGTTTTCCTCTGGATAAAGGGAAGCCCTTTCCTTTATCCATAAGGTTGACCCACTGTCCCAAGAGCGAGCACATGATGCAATGTTTGCCAAATCACACTCAGAGAGCATCACTCTCAGTCTTTTGATGGTTGGAGAGAAAATGGGGGTATTTAATCCACTGGACTTGGACAGGCAGAGATGTGAGGCTAGAGTACTTCCAGCTGTTTTACCACTGTCAAAAGCCTGAGGTAATGCAGAGAAAGCAGAGCTTAGGCACAGAGAGACAGAAGTTGGGTTCTGCAGCACTGTTTGGATACTTGAATAGCGTTGCTCCTGAAGTCAGCCATAAACTCTGCCCTCTCCACTCACTTTCTTTTCTTATTGCTTAAGCCATTGTAAATTGGTATTAAAGAAAACCAAAACCAATTATTAGATATATAGTGATATGACAGAACTATACCATGATGGAGCTTTAAAAATATACAATTACTTCTCTAGCCAGTTTTAGTTATTCAAACAACTAGATTTCCAAACTTTTTACCAAAAATTATATTGCATAGATTGACTACCATTTTACGTGCCGGACTTGGAGTTGTGCAATTTCTGACTGTATTCAACATCAAATTCACCCTTAAATGGAAACACCATGAAGATATTAGAAGCTATTTAGAAATTCAGCAGGCATAGCCAAAAGGCTTATTTGAATTTCTGCTGTGAACAATAGCAGCATCTTTGGAATACCTTGTGCTCTTTCAAGCTCTGGAATATTTGTTTAAATGAGAAGTTCTATTCGATGGTTTTAAATCGTATATGCAGGTGGCTTAACAAATTAAATTATTATCATTATTATATTAACAGAAGATGAATTTTTTGGACAAAACACTTCAAAACATACATAGGAAGTAAGAGATTAAATGGGCAGAAAACATACCATAGCATGCTGATAATCCCTTGGTATTCAAAAGGCTCCATATGCAAAAGTCCAAGGAATTCAAATCTACATGTGGAAATGGAGATTTTATAGGAAGTGGTTAGTGGCCATAAAGTGATGAGGACCAAATTAAAACCTGTCCAGCACAAGAGGCCTTGACATTTAGTGTTGGCCTAAGTGGGTGCATGAGAATTTTATGTATCATAGCTGAAAGAGGTTTTGAGTTCTAGAAGATTATTGACATAAGGAGACCTGAGGAGCCTTACAGTCCAATCATCTTTCTGATATTTCTGTTACCAATTTTAATAGCAATTAAATAATGACATGAACAGCGGATTTCAGCATGACTTACTACACTCTGTACAGTGTGGTTCTGGTAGGGTTTATTTTACATTGACATATGAAAACAGCACATATTAAAAGGAGATTATTCTGTAACCATCTATAAGACACTAAAGCATATGAAATCTAGACACCGGATAGGATGACAAATCCAAAATTTGCATTTTGGTTGTAAAATATTTCAATTTTTCTGATCTTCTAATGCATATTTTCCAATTTAAACAAGGAATTTTTTTATAACACATCAAACTCTTATACAAGGCAAAAAACATCATCACATTGCCTTACTCTGGTCCAAATAGAACCATAAAATGCTAGATCCAAAAGGTTCCTTAGAGATTCTTTAATTCAGCTGTCCCCTCTTAAATGTAAGAACTTCAAAATCAGTAACAGAAATAACAGCAATCGGAATATTTATTATAGAACTTTCGCTCTTTGTTGTTTGTTACTAAGTGCTTTGTATTTACTGTCTACTTTACTCTCAAAACAACTCTTTGAAATACTGTTATTATTTCCATTTTAGAGATGAGGAAATTGAGGTACAGGTGAGAAGTTACTTGGCCCAGATTACATGATTGATGAATGGAAGAACTAGGATTTAAACCAAAGCAGTCTAGCTCCAGAGTTTCCCTAAGGAAACTTCATAATGATATTTCATACTATATCTTATATTTAATGATGGTAATGTTTATCTTTAGGTTAAAAATAATTGTCTTTTTAACCAAAATGTGATATTCCATTCCACACTGTAAAGCCCCTTTCCTGCTGTATTATTTCTCCTCTCTGTTTATCAGTATACAATATAAAATGAGTATTACTTCTTTATCTTATTTTCTCTCTGACAATTATATTGTAAGCTTCATGAGCACAGGGTTTTTGTCTGGTTGCTGCCATATCCCTTGCATTCCTGACAGTGCCCAGTATTAAACAGGTACTCAGTATATATTTGTTAAATTAATTAGTTAATTAATAGTAACGCATAATACTGAATTGTTTTAAGCAATTTAAATAAATTACAATGTTATTTTAACACCTATGTACCTCTCAGTCCATCTGTCCATCTGTTTCGAATGCTTGACTTTATCACTAAAATTCGCTACTTGGCAGCTGTGATGGTAGGGATTTTAATTTTATCTATAAAACATCCCATCCAATTCATATCATCATCTGCTGGTTTTTCTTCAGCTTTACAGAACAAATTAATGCTCAAAACTTGGGGCCAACTGAATCTAATCAATTGATTGATTGATTGAGTTTTTTACTCAACAAATATTTGCTGAATATCTACTATGCACTGAGACTGGAGCAAGGAGTTCAATGATAAGCAAGGTCAACATCAAGACTGACGAGATCAACTATGATCTTACAGGGGAAGGGAGAACCAAGAGTTGAAGTGTGAGAGGCTAGGCATATTGCATTACTTAGATAAGAGAATAGGTAGTGTGATGGCTAGGTTCACATGTCAACTTGGCTAAGGTATCGTGCCCAGTTGTTTGGTCAAGCAAACATCAGCCTATTGGGTGCTGTGAGGGTGTATCATGGATTTCAATTATTAGTCAGTTGATTGTGTCTGTGGCTGATTACATCTGCAATCAACGAAAGAGATTGTCTACAGCAATGAGAGAAGTCTAGGAAAAAACACAAGTTTTAGTGGAGCAAATGTGACATTCAAGTGAGACCTCAAGTTATCAATACAAGTCTAGAGCTCAAAGTGAAGCGATATGGAAAGGAAATATATATTGTGCAAGCCATCAGTTTGGAATTTGCACTTCATGTCATTAAAGAATACCTAGAAATGAGACTAGAGAGGTCAAGTAGAAGTGAAGAAACAAGCAAGGTAGTTTGGGAAGAAACAACTGGTGCAAAAGGAGGAAAACCAGGGCAGGATACAAACAATTCAAGAAATGAGGAAAATATTTCAAGAAAGGGGCGCAGCCAAAAGAGTGAGTTACATAAGTTAGATTTTTTAATGCTTTTTAAAAATAATTTTATTGACAAAACAAAACAACATACAAACACGAACATTCTTAACATATGAGCATTCCATACTTGGTGTACAATCAGTGGTTCACAATATCATCACATAGTTGTATATTCATCACCATGATAATTTCTTAGAATATTTGCATCACTCCAGAAAAAGAAATAAAAAGAAAAAGGAAAAAACTCATGCATACCATACCCCTTACCCCTCCCTCTCATTGACCACTAGTATTTCCATCTACCCAATTTATTTTAACATTTGTTCCCCCTATTATTTATTTATTTTTAATCCATATGTTTTACTCATCTGTCCATACCATAGATAAAAGGAGCATCAGACACAAGGTTTTCACGATCACACAGTATGAGTTAGATTTTGTGGCATGAAGGTTGTTGGAGATTTTGTCACAATATGTTCCACTAGAATGATGAGGACAGAAATCATAATATGAAAAAGAGAAAGATGTGAGGGATGAATTAGAGATGAAGAAGTGGAAGATATATGTACAGATTACCTTTTTGGCCCATTGAGAATTAAGGAGGCAAAGGCTTAGAGTCACTTAAAATGTAGATGGTGACAAGACAATTTTTTTAAAGATGAAAGATACCTAAGCATATCTACATGCAGAAGGGAATGCGATGGTGGAAAGAGAGGGACTGATGGAGCAGATTAGGGAGGCAATATCTGGAAAAGGTAAATCCTTAGAAAGGTGACAGCAGCTGGAATCTATAGCATGAGTAGAGAAATATGGCTTGGATTGAGAAGAGCATACTTTCTTGCAGTATCAAAGGAAAGGTATAAATGTTCTGGTGGCAGGAAACAGAGAAGTATGAGTATATCAGGCAAAGTTCTTGGTTGCAAACTTGACGGGATGATTAAGAGGAAAAGTAAGTCATTAAAAATTTATTGGGGAACCCAAACAATCATTGGCAGAGCTAGAAAACGGACTCAAAGCTTAGCTTCTAGAAATAATACTTCAAACTCTCTTCAGAACTAGACTGATGAAGAAACCACCTCAGCTATTACTGAACTCAAAATGTTGACACTTTGCATGCTAGCACTTTAATCCCTACGAACTTGGTGATACAGCCACCACCACTGCTCCTGCCACCAAGATAGAAGAATGTTCTTCGTCACTTCTTTCCTAGAGTACTAGCCCCTGAATCAGAGTCTAGTCCTGGAATGTCTGATGGTGGAACCTCTGCCCTAGCATCCCCAAAAAATGCTGGGAAAGCAAATACTTCTCATGGTTAGCTTGTATATAGGGAGGTTTTCCTTTACTACCCATAATGACTCATAAAATGAGGAATGGATTCAGATGTTGGACAGATAAAAGAAGTATGCCATGAGAACATTAAAGGACAAACAAAATACACTCACTTTAAAAATCATAAAAACCAAACTTGCTCAAACCTAGAGCAAAGTTATCATATGGTATAAGACATGACAGGTATATAGCTGCAGGGATTTTAAGCCAGACAAAAAGGGAAACCCTTCAGTTATAAGGGCATAACAGAAGAAGGCTCAAGTTCAATTGCAGACGTTGTAATTTCTGAAAGTAGAGATATTTCTTTTGAAACATTTCAAATTTTAATGGTTCAAAAATTAACCAAGATACACACACACACACACACACACATACACAAATGCTCACCATTTGCTTAGCTGTTCCCAAGTATTCTTCTGTGCTTACTTTCAGCAATTAGGAACCACAAATATTCCTTATTTACTAAATTGTTCTTGAAATATGTATACCTATTTTTTCAATCAAGTACTATAGAAAAGTTCCAAAAAGTAATTAGGAACCACCTGAAATCCTCCCACTACGTTTATACTCATATAGAGACATATGTATATACTTTCATATAACTAGTATATTTTGCATGCATGTAATCTCTTTTCGGTAATAGATGAGACATTGTAGACATTTTTCCACTCCGTTTACATCATTATTTTTGATGGGCATTTGGAGCGTGCATACCCTAAGTTTTAGATTGTTCCCAATTTTTCAAGATTTTAAAAAACGCATCATGAACATCCTCAAATGTAGAGCTTTTCATACCTGTGTGATTATCTTCTTAGGGGAAATTCCTAGAAGAAAGATCAGTGGGATCCAGAATATATACATTTTACATTCTGATGTGGATTGCCCATATCTTCTCCAGAAATAATGTACTGATTATAGTTTACCAGCATGGCATAAAAGTGCCCATGGGAAACAGAACTATTTTGAAAGAGCCTTGGAGGAAATGGGCTGAGCTATATAATTTCATACCATCTGGAGCAGCCAACCTTGATCCTCCAGGGTTGCTTGGGATCTATAATCAAGTTGACATTTACTATTCCTCTCAGATTTTTTCCCCTAAGTATTACAGGCAAGAGAGGAATGTAGTAGCACAAAGAAGTGATCAGCCAGTAGCTCCAGACTTTCTCGTGTTGACAAGATTCAAAATGAAAGTTCATGGCTTTCTCTTGGACCTACTTTGTCACCCATACAGATTCCATGTGATTAAACCTCATAGATTTTGGTTCAGTGAGAGAGTGTCTAGTCCAAACTCTTCATATCACAGCTAAGGAAACGGAAACCCAGGGAAACTTAGTAACTTTCTCAAGTTCACACAGCTTCTTAGAAGAGAACCAAAGTCCAGCTCCCATGCTAACATCTCATCCCCATCAGTGTCAATATGTTACACACTTGGAGAAGTGGATTGTCTCTTTCAGAATCTGACTTTTAAGCCATATATCTTATAGCTTCCCTGCATACCCACCATCTGTAAAAAGTTGGAAAATTAAAATCAAAATGTAAATTAACACAAATAGCTTTCTTCCCAATTGCTCTTAAATTTATACAAATCAAATAAAATGTACAGTGCATGCATGTGGCTAAGTCTTTGATAAATATTTCTTAGGGCAAACAACAGTAAATGACATAAATTTGGCCTTTTGTACTCTGTATTTTCTTACTCGAAACAAATACTGAGTATGGTGCATAGTCAATAAATTCTGAGGCAGGAGGATAAGTTTCATCGCTCTGCTTGATGAATTTTTTAATTTTTTTTCCTTGTTTTTGACCAATTCTTCATTGATATGGTTTCCTTTAACTCTGTTGCCTAGCTTAGCCTAAATACCACCCAAAGTGTCACACCCTAGTTTAAAAAAAAAAAAAAAAACTTACTGACTTGAAAGGCTACATTTTTAAGAGCTGTGTAATCTGATAGTGAAAGACTTAATTTTCACACAAAATGTCAGATCACTTCTGGACAAAAATCAAATGACTACTTACCTTTACAGGGGAAGCCTTAATTTGGAGATTTTCACAGGGGTTCTGTGTTTGTTTTGTTTGTTATCAAAAGCATATTTGCTTCTTGCATTTTAGTGACTTAAATCCTCAACCCTTTTTGAATACATTTTGATCCAAAAAGTATACTTGTATTATATAACGTGAAATCACTGAAAACTATGTGTCCAACTTTTAAAAAAAAATCACCAGTCAAATATTATCTCAATCACAATGAATCACTTAACACTCTCTTTAATATAACTTGGTCTGCCAACCAAACCTTCTCAATACTCCTTACACTCAATTTTGGAATATTCCTCACTCAAGATGAACTATCCATTTGGCTCAATGACCCACCTTCCACCAATCCAGACTCTGCAAGGCTGACAAGAATATTCAATGGAAAGATAACTTTTTAAAGTGTGGGATAAAGCCTTTCAGTCCACAAGCTCAAAATCATGTATGCCTTTACCTTCTATCTCCTATGCACAAAAGGCACATAGTTCTTAGTGATTGTTTTCCTTTATTGATGTCATTTATTTCCATCTTTTAGCCCTTCCCATTGCCACTTCCCATTAGTAAGACCTTCCTTCTCCTGACTAATTAGTTTGCTCCACTGCCTTCTTTCTCTAATCCATGTCTACATATTTACTAGAGAAATATTTTTAAAACTCTTTAGCCCAGCTATTCCTCTGTATCAAAATCTTCTCTGACCTTGTTTATTCAGAGATGGAAAACATGGAACTGGATTCTGCACCCACCCTTCCACCACATTCACAGCACTCTATCCAAATGAACCTGGAAAATCCTTTTTCAGACTGATTCCATAATCTTTAACACAAAGGTCCAGAAATCTACTGTAAATCAATCTATCTATAAATCAGTCGGTAAGTCAGAGGTGACACATGGAATTTGCTAGTCCTGGTTTTCAGAATGAATTTCCATCTTGTAAACTGAGATTCAACATCTCTCCAAATCTTTCCCCAGCAGCCATTCCTGTCTTTTGTTTAAGAACTACTCATGAGGTCTGTGGTAGGTTGAATTATGTACACTCCTCACTTCCAAAACGTTATAAAACCACATTCTTAATGCTAAACCATTCCTGTGAACCTGAGCCCATTGGAAGTAGCACCTTATCAAGTTGTGATTTTAAATTAAGGTATAGTCTATTGAATTAGGATGGATTGTAATCCTATTACTAGAGGCCCAATAGGGAGAAAGCCATGGGTAGAAGCCCGAAGCTGGAAGTCAGTGGAACCTGGACGAGAAAGGAAAGGACATTGCCACGTGACAGGAGAGCTAAGGAATCCAAGGAGTGCCAGGCAGGATGCTACTGACCTCAGGGAAAAGCAAGCCTTCTAGCCTCTAAAATCATGAAACAATAAATTCCCGTTGTTTAAGCCAACCCTTTGTGTGGTATTTGCCATAGCATCTTGGAAACTAAGACAGGCTCTTTAGTCTGATCATATAATTTCATGAAAAATACCTTTCCTTCACTCCTCTGTAACTTTTCTCAAAGGATTCCTCCGATCTAGAGCATCCTTCCTGTTCTTTTCTGCCAATCTATATCCCAGCTCTTTATTGCCATCATTATAGACCAGGCCAACACATTATGATAGCATCAGTGCATACACCCGCAGTACTTTCCTCTGACTCACAATGCGCTGTGATACATGGTACTCTTGACATGTCTTGTTATTTAATCCTACATAATTATTTAACTTTTTATCTCTTTGTGTCTCAAATTGTTACATGGATTATAGGTTTCTTACTCATATATTTTTACCCCTACTTTCCATAGCCTTGGAGCTCGTGAATACAAGCCAATGTTCTAAGAAATTTTTTTGGATCATTCCCACAGGAGGAGAAAATGGCGACGAAAAATGCCAATAACACAAGAATAATATAATGGAGGGAAATACAAAGAAAGTGATGAGTGTAATCAAAGTTTTTCAAAGTGCAACTTTACAGGTTGTGTCCAAAGGATGGGTCACCACACTAAAGATAATGTGAGCTTTTGGAAACAGAAATTCCTATCTGGAGTTCGTAAGCAAGAGAGCCTGATATATACCACAACCAAGAGACAAATTACACTAACTCCTCTTTCCCTTGGAGATATATTATCCAACTGACTGCCTGTGCTCTGTTTAGTTTTATAAACCCAAATGAGATCATCCATATTCAGGCTTGCTCATCTCTACTCTCTCAAGTAGCAATCAAACAGCTGTCTTCAGTTGCAACTTTGTGACTCATAATACATTCATCCCAATATGTCCTTGAACACCTTGTAGACCATATCATCATCATCATAATAATAGTAACACTTGAGCATTGTGTACAGTCTTTTTCATCTTCAAAGCTTGTTTAAATTCAATAACGCACTGAAAATGTGACAAGTTGAAAAGGTATGGAGGATTTTTATTGTTCTAGGAAATGGGTGTTGAACAGTGTAACCCTGATTACAAGGTGCAAACCTCTGAAAGGGTCTGCAAGTTGGCAGTGCACATACAAAATGAAACTTTAGAGCTGAAAATTATCAAGTTGAAGTTATTTTTCCCTTTAGTATAAATCAAGTAAAAATCATAGCCATTAGAGAAGAGCCAGCTAGTAATGTTCTTTTTTTGAAAGTGTTGCACTAGGTTACTCTCAGTTTCTCATCAAACATCATCTTAATAAGAAATGAATGTTTCGTCTGTCATTTAAAAAATATCTATGCAATCTCAGATACTCATCTCTTAAGAAGTAGTTCTTTCTATACTCAAGCTAAATTTATCATTTCAAGTACAGTTGTTCTTGCCATCCGCCTGAACTGTCTGCCACACTAGCCTGTTTGCAGATTCCTCATTCTGTAACTTAAATGACAAATTTTTCTCCTTTAACATATCCTTGATTATTTTTGGCTTTCAGTCAGAAAAATAAAAACTGCCCCATACTTTCTCATTCGGATGCAAAAAAAATAAATAAATAAACAAAAAAAAACCCCACTAATATTGATCCCTTTTTGGACTTCAGTATTTTTCTTTATGGACCAATTATTTACCATCAATTTCTATTATCTACTGTCCTGCTTCTCAATTTTCTCTAAAGGAATCTATAAATTAGATATCCTTATGGATTTACTGGCCAAAAACTAAAGAGTTACTAGAAGAGTTATACGTACTTTATCAAAATTATTATAAAACCAAGATTATTGCAATAATAAAACATTTCCTGGGCCACTGGCTCCCCTGAATCCTAGGTAGGTAGTGCAGATTGCACAAAACAGTCTTTTCTGTAGAGGAAGGTATTTATGCCCTATTGATGTGTAAATACTGATCCTCAGCCCTGCTGCTGTGGACCAGAGAAAGAACCCCAGCTCCCTTTTTCCTCCCTGCTATTTCCTTCTTACCAGGGGGAAAAAAAAAGCAAAACAGAACAAAACACACCTCCTTCCCTTGCTCTGTTCTGTGTTTTTCCAGGAGGTCAGTGAACACATTTCCCCCTGAGGATCCTTCCTGACCCTTCTGTAGAATCTCTGCAACCTTCATCTGGGTCATGACCCAAGGAGGGAACCAAGGATCCATTTCCAATCCCTAAGTCTCTCTCCAGTTCATCACAGAATAGCACATGTACAGTTATTTTTCCACATATCTTGCTTTATACTTGTTTAATTTGTATCAATATTTCTATTACCGTTTCCAGTTCTTTAGGCAATGCTCACATTTTAATATGTTTCCTAGTGTTGACAATTCAAGACAATGTCTATGTCTGTTTGCAAACTCCATAAATATAGATGCCCTTCTCTGATCTTCAAGAAGCTAAAGGAAAATATACTTACAAGCTCTTTTAAATACCGTTGTATAACAAAATATACTGTCTCAGCATTTATTTTTATTTTTGTATATTGGCTTCTTTTTCTTCTATGTACTTTTTGTTTGGCAGTTAAATTCAGCAAGTGTTTTTGGGGGGGGTCAGGGAAAGAAAATTGGTACTTTGCTTAAATATGAATGTATTACTTTATGCTTTATCTCATTCAGAAATCTCTTGAGCAATGTAATTTTTTCTCCTAGAACTAATTCATTCCCATGGTAAAATGCTATTTTCTAAGGCTTCAGACCTTGAGACATTTTCCTTTGCATATCTGTTCAATTATTTTAATTGTAGAATTTTATCTGCAGTAACTTCTTATTTTTGAAATATCATGAAATCTTTTACAATGCTGGATATAAGAATCAAAAGTAATACCTGAAATAAAGGCTATGCGGTACATCGATTTTTAAACTGTATATAGTTCTTATAGGTCTGTGGGAGGGAGGGTGAAGGGGTCATGATTTGCCATTTGACACATCTGAATGCTTGTCATAATGAGAGGTAGTATACAGAAGGTTTGCTGAACCATTTTATTTTTTAAATTCAACTACCTGTAGTAACTTTTGCCTATAGTGCAATTCTACCATGACCACGCTTTTATAGTGATTAAATTACCTCTCCGCATCCTAACAAGCATTGCAATTTATTTAATGAATATGTAAAGTCATGTTTAGCTAGATCTCTTACATTTTGCATATGTTCAAAAACTGTTCCTTGATGCTATCAGTCCATAGTCAAGTTTATTAAATGCTTATGGTCTAGTGAGAAAGATCTATAGCACACAATAGAATGGCTTTCTCTTTAATTGTGAAGGAAAGCCTTCATAGCTTTCTAAATGGTAAATTAATTTTTCTCCTTATCTTAAAACTCAACTTTCCTTAATAAACATGCACTGAAGTAAGGACATTTTTCAAGAGACTGTTCTTCTTTGGAAACTTTTTTTTTTTTTTTTTTTTAAAGAGGGAGGAAAGGAAGGAAAGACAGAGAAGGAAGGAAGGATGGAAGGAAGGAAGGGAAACATTTTTAAACATTTTCTTGTTTTATTATATTTTGTTTGTTTGTTTGTTTTTTTTACATGGGCTGGGGCCGGGAATCGAACCGGGGTCCTCCGGCACGGCAGGCAAGCACTCTTGCCCGCTGAGCCACCGCGGCCCGCCTGGAAACTTTCTTTTTGTGTGCATGGCTGATTGATTTAAGTACACATTTTGAAAGGTTTTATCTTTGGTAGACATTAAAATTTTTGCAATCTTGGAGCTCAAAAACTTTTATAGGCATTCCTCCTGTGAAGCTATATCTTACTATATAGAATAAATTTGAGTAGCTCATGGAAACTGAGAATATACGTGGCTAATTTTTTTCACATTACCAAATTATTCCCATCTTGTCAGAAAGTAATGGATAGAGTCAGTTGTCTTTTGTTGGGAATCTTTACTTTCTCAATCATAATTCTTAGCACAAAAGGCTCTGAGAATCATCTACCAATTGCTTGTTTCTATCTCTTGCCATGCATGTTTAACTAAATCAGGGAAGAAAAAATGACACTGGGCTTGAGTAAGTATATAACTTAAACATGTTTCTTTAGTAATGACAGCAAATCATGGAAAATGGAAAACAGAGTTAATCGTCACTAAGAGTACATAAATGTTCATTTAGTGTTAAAAATATGGTGTGGTGCTTTCTGAGACTTCCTGGTTCTATTTTCCTCCCCATGCTTTTATCTGTTTTTCTTTTTCCTTCATCTTTATTGGCTCTGTCCTGCCCATTTTGATTCTACTCCCAGACACTTCTCATTGGTGAGGGACCCTTTCCTGGGAGGGAGCCCTGGATGACAGTTTCACGAGTTTATGGGCGTGGAACTGTATAGCATGGAGAACCCTCTTGTGTATGATAACTGTGGTTAGTAGTCCAAATATAAGAATGTTCTTTCACGAACTAGGATAAATATATGTGACTACTCCAAGGTATTAGTAATAGGGTGGTATATGGGAGAAATACAACTAATGCAAACTATGGGCTATAATTAACAGTAATATTTAATATTCTCTCTTCAGTTGAATGAAGGTACCACACCAATGCTAAGCTTCACTATTAGAGGCCTATATGGCTTATGGGCTTTTTCTTTATGGAGTAATGAAAATGTTCTAAAATTGATCAGGGTGATGAATGCAAATCTCTGTGATTATACTGAGAGCCACTGATGGTACATTTGGTTGGATTGCATGGTGCGTGAATATATCTCAATAAAACTGCTTTTAAAAAAAGCTTACATAAATGAGATGTATCCCAAAGAAGAAAGCTGAAATAAAGCTTTGTCTGGGATACATTGTGTGATGAAACCTGAATGCATTTTTTCATGACAAAATATATTTGATACAATAGAGTCTATTCAAGATATTTCTTTCCTTCCTTCCTTCCTTCCTTCCTTCCTTCCTTCCTTCCTTCCTTCCTTCCTTCCTTCCTTCCTTCCTTCCTTCCTTCCTTCCTTCCTTCTTTCCTTCCTTCCTTCCTTCCTTCTTTCCTTCCTTCCTTCCTTCCTTCCTTCCTTCCTTCCTGCCTGCCTGCCTGCCTGCCTGCCTGCCTGCCTGCCTGCCTTCTTTCCTTCTTTCATATCTGAAGAACACTAAGTGGTCATTGGAAATACTTAGAATCAAATAATCAAAGAATTGAAAAGAGCTTAAGAACTCAACCAACTACACAAGCGATGTAGAAATCCCTTTGTTCTATTCAGTCTCTGAGTGAAAACTCCCAGTGACAGGAAAATGATTACTTCATAAGATAGTTGTCATTTTTTAGTATTTCTAATTGAAAGAAACCTCTTCCCTGGCTTCCTGGCAACATTCACCAATTGGTCCTGGCTACGGACTCTGGAACTCCTCAAAACAATTGATTCCCTATGATAAAATTTCCCTTACATATTCAAAGATGACTCAGTATATTTTGTTTTAAATTCCTCAACATTTTGCCACTGTGACTGGCAATATGGTTGCCCTTCTCTGCATAGGTTTTAGTTTGACAATATCTTCCAAATGCAGTTGCCCAAAACTTTGAAATAAGAAATGCCCAGATGGGTTCGAATCATTTGTAGGTGCAATGCTGACACTCTTTTCTGTCATTTGAAATTAAAAGATAAAGCAATTTTCTCACCATTTTAGGATACCTTTCACACAGTTGGCTAACATTGAGCATATTGACAATTAAGAATCAAAAGTCCTTGTTACAAGGTTCTTGATAAGTAAGTTTTCACCCATTCTGAACTAGTAAATAAATTTTTCAACTCAAGTACCATATTGTTTTGTGTCCATGAGATGGTTTCGCCAATCATTTTAGCTGGTAGTGATTTGTAATGACAAATCAGTAATGATGTTATATTTGTTTTTAGATTACACATGCAGATTTCTCATAATTATTGCATTTTTTCCTACTTACTTATAAGTCAACTATTTAATCACATAATCTCAAATTTGACTGGGAGTTGACAACAAGTTTGTTAGTGTTTAACTGATGCAATGTACATTTTCCTCTTTTAGAGAATTGGGACATTTTCAAATCTCCAGTCTTTTGGCACCTCTCCTGTTCATGATTTCTTCAAGATTGCTGACAATGGTTTCATTATTGCTTCTGCAAGTTGTTTCAGCACCGTGGGTTGCTAGTCAAAAGGAGACTTGAACTCATTTGAAGAACTAGGTACTTCTACTATCTCTTCATCTCTTCTGGAATACAATTCTCCCTAAAGATGTTTGCTCTAACCTTTCCAGGTTGAAGAGCATGCTCTTTGATAGAAGAGTTGTGGAAAAATAGAAGTTGAAGAGTTCTGCCTACTTTTTGTTGTCTGTTAACATTATGACATCTTTCCGAAGCAGTGAATTTGACTCTTCCTCATTCATATCCTAATGCCAAATAGTAATATTAACAAAAAGAAAACTTTATTTTTATCCTTAAATTTTCAAAAATTAATAATTAAAAGTCTTAATAATATTAGTCAGTGTACATCGAGTCCTTATGCCATGGTAATTGGGAGTTCACAAGTAGAAATCATTGAAAGAGCTAAGACCATGGGACAAACTCATGATGAAACCCAAATGCCATATTGTGTCTTAAACATGAAATGAAGTAAAAACTGCTAAAGCTTTTTTTACTTCGCTTCTCATGTTGAATTAGTTGGCATAAACTCAAGAGACAGATTTGTCCTCAAATCAAGGAACAAAAACTTGATTCAAAATCAAGTTAGGTTTTCAAACTTTTAACAAATATGCTTATTTTGCGATTTAAATCATTTTTGCATGTTTAAAAGTTCCTTTTTTGCACACACAGAAAAAGATTCTGTAAGATAGGAAAAACCATATTCCTAATCTTTTGGCAAATTACGCAACACATTATTGGAAGTTCTGTGTGGGCAATACGAACATGTGGTCCTATAAGAGATGGAGTTCTAGCTCTCCAGTTTAATGATCCAGAATAAGGAAGAACCAGGGTTTTAAGGTCCTTAAAATACAATTTAAACAGGTTATAAGATACTTTGGGTATCTCTTTACAGTATTTAGGAGACGATATGTATTGATTGCTTAACATATGGTTAAATAGATTTATTTACACAGATTTGCCTATACTAAATGCATGTCAATATGTACACATTTATATATTACTCTCAGTCTAAGAGAAGCGTTAATTAGCAGCTATGCATACAAATAGGCATTTCCACTGCATCACTTTGTAACCACAAATATGAAAACATTTTGGATTGTGCTATATAAAAGTGCTAATGTTTCAGAGAATTGGCTACACACACACACACACATACACATATATATGTAACATATATACATAAACATCTGCCAAAACAAGTGCATATTTTCAGACAAAGTAGTTTTAAAACTTGAACTTATTAAAGACAAATTTAAAATGTATGCAACATGTTAGTATATAAAAAACAAGACTAATGTTATTAATACTGGTTTCTCATGTTGAAGAATTTCTGTTAACATTTCTAAGTGAAAAATCTACACAAAATTCAATGATAGTTACCCAGTAATTTTTAATCTAAAGTGGAAAATATATGGAAATAAGATAACAGAATTGCAATTCCAAATTAAAAATTTTAAGGAACACTTTTAAAAATTATCACAGTGTGACAAAAGGAAATATAGAGTAGTGTAATCAGTAGGAATCATTTTGAGATGGTATTTCTAAACATATAATGAAATATCTTCTACAAAATAAAGGGAGACTGATAGATTATGGAAAGGCGTATACACTCAGTGATGAATATCTTCCTGGGATGTATGCAAGGGTTTAT
This sequence comes from Tamandua tetradactyla, assembly GCF_023851605.1. Lineage (NCBI taxonomy): Eukaryota > Metazoa > Chordata > Mammalia > Pilosa > Myrmecophagidae > Tamandua > Tamandua tetradactyla. The sequence goes on from NC_135332.1 coordinate 159,951,953, forward strand.
CATGAGGCACCAGGAAATACAACTAAACATCCATTGCCAGCCCTTGGGATTTAAACCCCTTGCTTGCGACGACTTTTTTATGGATCAGGCACAGTCCAAGTTGGCTGTCAACGTGACTTATGTCACCCTCACCCCTTCACCACCCTTGCAATTCTACCTCTGTATAGTTTTATTGACTTCTCTTTTAACTTTTTCCGCTTGCCTGCATACTTTCTCCCTAGTTGGTCAAGTTGCTGCTGCTACAATAGTATACTTTAATCTAATTTGTTTATCTCTGACCACTGTAACTCTCAGGAAGAAATTATTCTAATGTTAATTCTCCTTTACAAACCCTTCTTTTGATGACAGCTCATTGAAATGAGACTAATTCTGGTATAGATTACTTTGATTCATTCTGTATCATGGTTACAAACTCTCGGCTAACTCCTTGCCAGCCATCTCACATTGAATGCTTTTGGGCGAATGAAAAAGAAGATGAACTATTTGCACCATCAGGGCAAAGCTTATGTCTCCCTTTGTTCAGCACTATGCCCTGGGTGTTTAGCATATAGTATGTGCACAGAATATTTAAAGTTCAATGAGTCAATTTTTCTTGGAAATATGTATCATCACATGGGCTACTAATGACAGGCTATGTACCAACCAAATAAAAAAGTATATTAATCAAATGGACAATTCAGTTCCTCCTGTTCTGATTTATATACCCAGTTTTCTGTTCTCTGTTTTTCCTGTCCATTATTGTAAAATTGCAGAGTTTTAGAGTATAAAAGGACTCCAGGTGCCAATGTATGGATGAGAAAATTAATTGAGATCTACGGTAAATTGGCTCTACAGATAGAATTCAAAACTCAGGTAAATACAAATATTTGAGTGTTCTTATTATGTGTTACTCTATAGCAATGAATTAAAGCAACAAAATCCCTTTGTCTTTCCTTCCAAAAAAAAAACTGGCCTACTATGGGTATGCTACGTGTATATTAGATAAATGAGAATTGCTTACTGAATTAATTAAGAAGCTGAAATTTCTAAATATAATCTTAATGTTGAATTTAAAAATGTAAATATACCTTTCTAAATAATTTCAGCATGGAATAAGTGACTTTCTAAATTATACTTAGCTTTCTGTAGTTAGTTACAGATAAGTTTGATCTCACGGTGTTGGGAGGGGTGAATTATTGAGTACCATTATGACAGAGAGCTCTATATTTATAGTATCACCCTTAAACCATTCAACTATTCCATAGGCATTATTAGTCCCATTTTACAGATGAGTAAAATGAGGCTGAGTCAAAAAAATAGCAGAGTTAGTAACTGACATTGATGAGTTTTGAGCTATGAAAATCTGACCCAAAGCCCATATTCATTGTCACACTGCAACAGATTCCACTTGCCAGCTACTCTATCAGGAAAATAACCTTTACAGTGAGACTTGCCCCCTAAGGATTCCTAGGACTACCGTCCTTCATTGCACCTGGACTCTTCAGATGCACATCTTAAGGGATCCCACTGAAACCTGATACAATTTCCAATGCCAGAGAGAAAATTAAATACCGGATAAAACCAATACGGACTGCATTTTTGACTCAGACTTAGTAATAATTTCTATTTCGCTTATAAAAGTAATATGAGCTAGCTAGCAGAAGTCTGTACATTTGAGTCCCCTTAAGAAATTAATATTCCAGCTTTTGAACTAAAAGGATTGCCAAATCCAGTGGACATAAATCTTCCTGGAACCCTGCTGCACTGGAATTTGTTGAACACTCTCTCTTGAAATATTCTCTTCCTTCTGCTCCCCCACCTCCTGCGTGCCTGCAGGTGCCTGACTGCTCTCTCTTGGTTTCTTTCCCTCAATGGCTGTTGTCCTCAGGAATTCTAATTGCTTCCCATTCTAGACATCATTTTCTCTCCAGGTGATCATGCCCCCCATCATGGTTTTCATAATCAAAAGTAGACTGACAGCCTCCCACATCCTTATCTCTATACTGTTTTTTCCTCAGATCTACAGATGTGCAAAATCCAAACACATTTCCCCTGAATGTCCCAGAGTTATCTTACATTCTGCTTGTCCAAAAAATGAAAATCATCATCAACCCTATCTTCTTCCTTGTCATCTGCAAATTATTTTGCAATTGTTTTGTAAAGTATTTATGCTCAGGTCTCTGTAGTCTCTGAATGCCAATTCGATCATTTACATGGATGCATATGGCTCATTAATATGGGTTCCTCTAGTGGAAAATCCGCAAGACCCCAGCGATGCTTCCAAACTCTTTGAGGCCTCCCACATCTGGGAATCCTCACACATAATCAAGATAACTCCACTCCTCATCCTCAGTTTAGCCTCTGTGTAGGAGTTTGCTGGATATGAACCACATGAAGATGCCATCTGGCCTCTGGCCTCAGTGGTAGTGGCCTTCTTGAGAACTTTGCTTCCTGGCAGCTCCCCAGATTTGGTGCTTGATCCTGCCAGTTGCTGCCGATGCATTTCACAGGTGGTATGGTCCTTTTCTTGCTCTGTGGAACTTTGTCACTGGGGTCCCACAAAGCTCTGAAAGGGATCTCCTGTTGCTGCCTGCATTCCCTCTCTGCAGAGGAGTTGGGTATTGTGTGTGTGGCAGGGTGGGGGTGGCAGGCGCCTGTGGAGTAAATATTATCCTGCCCTTTACTTTCCTACCTCTTTGCCATCTCAATGTCTACCGGACAGCCTACCTCTTCCCTCAGTTTAAAATAGAAGCTTCCATTCATATCAATACCTGCCAATAGCCTTCACAGTCTAAATCACTGACCCCATATTTTGGTCTTACACTCAACTTAGTTACCAGCGTCTCAGTAAAAGGTACCATCATTCCATAAAGCCAGAAACCTGGGAGTCATCCTAGGATCTTCCTTCTCAATCACTCTCAAAACCTAACCCATTGTCTAAATCCCACTGAGCCTCCATGAGTGTTTCTTCAAGTTTACTAGGCACATGAATGAGCAGGTGATCTTGCTAAATACAGTTTCTTATTCAGTAGGGTTGGGGTGGGGATTCCTCTCCCAGGTTTTGCCCATGCTGCGGTCTGCAGATCACACTTTGGAATAATTTCATCACTCATCGTGTTGTCTCTTCTGGGACATTTCCTTGGCACTGATTCTAAAACAAGCTGGAAATCTGACCATGTCCTCTGCTTGAAGTGTTTCTCTCTCAAGGACTGGTGAAAATCCATGCCTCTTCAAATGGTGTACTAGGTCCTCTAAAGACCCATCCACTTCTCCAGCCATTCCACAGCCTCTCACAGAATGTAATGCAAGAAATACAAGATTCATGTTGGGTGCCTCTTCCTCCTGGAAGCCTTCTCTGATCTTCAGCATCTTCACTCTTTAGTATGCTATTCATTACAGGTTCCTTGATATTTATTTCCATATGTTTATATTCTGTTTTTATAGCATAAACTCTTTAAAGCAAAGAAGAAGGTCTGCATTCACCTTCATGGTCCGCTGTGCCAAGGAAAGTGGTAAAGTTGCAGATGAGAAGGAAGAAGTTAAAATCAATGATGATTTTCATTTTTTGGACAAGCAAAATGTGAGATAACTCTGGGACATTCAAGGGGAAATGTGTTTGGATTTGCGCATCTGTAGATATGAAGAAAGATCAGCGGAGAGATAAGGATGTGGGAGCCATCAATCTGGTTTTGGTTGTTAAAACCATGATGGGGGGGCATGATCACCTGGAGAGAAAATAATGACTAGTGCTTGTAGATGCTCTGTAATTGTTTGCTGAGTTAAGCTGAACATATCCAAATTTTCCACTTTCCATTTTTAAAAGTGCATCAATTTTTTGAAGGCAAAATATGATTATGTCATCATATTTTTAGTGGAAAACTACAGAATCAGTTTGAAGCATTGGACCATTTTCAGAAACAGTGGCAGAGAATGATTCAATAAATTAATTAGAAACTGGTTGCTTTTAAGTCTTGTCTCCCTTTGTAGCACATTTTACTCATGCATCTAATATAAACATGCAGTTTTTTATCATCTGAAAACATGGAAAAATATGACATTACTTGCCAGTGGAACTGTTTGTGTGAACCGATTTATAATTAAAAATGCCAAATATTATGGAAGGAAGAAAAGACATAAAGACACAAGTGAACTGTACTAGTAAAAGTCACCGAGTTAATAAGATAGGACTGAGAGGTTAAAAAAGAAGCTGGATCAAAAAGACAACTTACAGCAACCTCAAGAACATATAATGTTATTGCTTCTTAAAAAGTGGTATTAATTTCAAACCATGTCACCTCATTTTTAATATGCAGACATCTCATTAGAAATGCATAATACATTCAGTCAAAACCCTCTGATGTCAGCTACAATCACAGATGAGGTAAAAAAGTGAAGTTTGGGTTTCCTTCTGGCTGTGTTTACATGACTTATTAAAATGTGCAGGTATGGAAACCCTCCTATTGGGAGATCACAGCTGCACATTTCAATCTCTGCTTCGGCAACATACTAGGGAAAATTCATGATTGATGACCTGTGGAAAGATTAGAAGAAGGAAAAAATATGCTACACTTGCTTCTCTGCAAGCAGACTGAATTGTCCTTTTTTTTTTTTTCTTTTTTGGTAACTTTTGGTACATGCAAACTCAGAGCTGTTTGCATATAAGTAAATTCAGTCGGTTTTCAAGTTTTCTCTCCGTGAGAAAACTTAAAGATAAATGACTTGGTATATGGACAGATGACCCCTACTAAATAACAGTAACATTCATTTTTCCCTCTAAATTAATGCATTTCTTTTTTTTTTTTTGTCTTTTAAGTTATTTTAACAAAATAGGTAATGCTCTTAACTGAATTCTAAAATGGGTCAGAAATGGAAAGTGGGGGTTGTAAAAAGCTCTATTTTTTTGCAGAAGGGTTAAAATTAAGCCCAGTTCAATTCAACATGATTTCATCTGTGGAAGAACATACAAAGCAAAAAAGGATTCCAAGAACTATGGTGTAATATCAAATGGCATGAGCGATAAAATGAAGGTTGAATGTTTGTCAGATGCTGTATCCTCCTAACGTTAGCCAGTAGAATTAAAACTGAAATGCATGCAAAATTTTTTTAAAGAAAATATTGCTGACATTGGAGTATTTCCGTCCTAAAGAAATGACATTTATTTGAGGGAAAATTCTTCAACAATGCCAGAATGCTCAGTTTTGGGTATGCTTAAATGATTAAGAAGAGTGAAATTGTCAAATATTCACTTAAAATAACATTCACAAAAACCTTGCATTCTTCCATACATAAGGAGAAAGCTATAATGTGAAAATAAGTATCATATTTGGAAATAAATCTATTTTCTCCATTCTAAAGAGATGCCACTCTTGTACTTCTCCAAATGCTCTCACCCACCCTCCTCCACTCAGTGTTTCTTTTTCTGCTGAGCATTAGAAAGAACACACAAACAAAATTATTAAAAGAAGTTCTCCATTGCTTCAAATAGCAACATTAAACTTGCTGAGCAGAGTTGTTAGGTGAAGATGTTTATTCCCTCCCCCCCGCCAAGAGCAGGCATCTTCACATTAAGACATTGCTGATTAGGTGCTGATCTTATAGCATGTTACTGGAAGTAAGGGCTAAATAGATAAATGAAATAAAACATACTCAATATTTAGCACAGAGCATTCATACAAGTGCTTGGAGAAGTTTAGCTATGCTGTTGATGATGATAGTGATGATGCTATGATGATAAAATATACAAATGTACATGTGGTGAAGGTAATAACTACTAGAATGTATAATAATTGCAAACAATATATTATATTTTAATGCATCAAAAGTGCTACACATTTCCTCCTCTAAATCTAGTGTCACAGATATATTAGACAATGTAACAGGCTTAAACTAATACTGAAATTTTCTACATAAATATGAAAATTACCATATATTTTCAAAAGTAGTCTACAGAAATTTTGTTTGCTTTTCCAAGTCAGTGCTTAAGTATTTAGGTTTGAAGTTTGAGGAAACAAAACTGACATACAGCTTGAATCCACTTATAGCAAATTAGAAATGCTTTGGCAATCTGTTAGAGCAAAGAAGTGAAAATTGTGCAAAGTGCCTTAGAGAAAAAAGTAGTATGTGTACTTCAGTGAGGGGGAATTTAACATTTTGTTTACTAGAAGGCTAGCCTCTGAAATGTGGGTCTGGCAATTAACTAGTTATGTGAGAGACATTTTAAAACCCAGAAAAATAATCAGGTGAATAAAAACACTCTAGCATCCTCGGGGATTCACAGATTATTGAAGGCCTTAGAGAGTTAGAGGGATTATCGTTTCTAGTGACACTTTCTTTAGAAGTCTTCTTTGAATCAAGTTTCAAAATTTCCCCTAACAGCCTTGTTCCTAAGGAAATAATAATTGTCAAACTGCAAAAATGAGTGCTTGGGAATGGCTCAGGTATAAAATCTAGCAGAGCACATTTGTTCCAATAATTTTTAAAAACTTGTAATTCATTAGGTCCAGAAGCGAACACTTTGGGTGCTTCTTACATTGAAGTTTAAACCCCAAAGTGTGTCCTCATTGATCCTTTGATCAGCTGAGTGTTGAATGAATCTGTTTAGTTGACCTAATACTTAATAAGAAAATAATGTCCTCTGCTAGTTAGGTGAAGGAAAAGTGGCATAGCAGTGATCTAGCTGATAGAAAATTCTGCATAAATCTGCCTATATTTCAATTATAATCACATTTTTATCAGGAAAAAAATAATTCATCAGTAAAGAATTTTCTGTTTTATTTTCTTCTTGCAATTAATTTTCAAAATTCAACAGAACAATATGGATAAACAAAAGGAAACAGACCCTTATTGCTGTTCTCTCGGAGAGTGAGAGAGAATTTGGCAATCTTGAATATTAGTTAACACTTAAATTTAAGATTAAGAATTATGGCAATGGAGTCCTTTTCAAAGAACTATAATAATTTACTGAGCTCCTATGGGGGAAAAGTCACTTTTGCTGAAGGGTTATCTAGCGTTTGTTTTCTTTGCCAATGTTTTACAAGCTTCCATAAATAAATAATCTTTTTCCATTTCTAATAAAATCCACACACCTGGCCTCAAATTACTAAATCAAACTGGTCAGTATGTTTTGGATAAAGTTACTAAGCGAATCCAGAGAACCATTTCTTGAGAAACGCCAGAATAACATGGATCTTCTAGCAGAGAACAACTCAAGGTACTCTGACAAAACAGTGCTCCAGGAAAACGCAGTAGCCATATCGGTCTTTGATTTACTTTTAAAGCCATTTAGGATTCCGACGAAATGACTATTCACAAAATAACTGCCTTTACACTTTCCAAAGTGCCCGTCTCTTTAAAATTTTTGCAACTGCAAATGGGACTGTGTTTTAAATGTTGTCAGCTACTTAGAATGATGGGGCACTCTTTGTTTGTCAGTTCATTAATTTATTTAAGATGTGTGTATGGTCCGATTCATGAACATATTAAATCTCTCTTGTAGAGACAGATAATTACTTTAACATGGCAAGACACAATAACATAGAACTTAATACAAAGCGAGCTTAGCATATGCATGATAGGAAACAATAGAATCCAAGTATTAATAGAAAATAAAAAACAGTTCTCAATTACATAATCATCGAAGGGAACACGTTTAGAAGTTGAACATTTGATATTTTCTGCCTCTAACAAGCTTGCCTTATTGCTAGATAGTTTCCCACATTAAAATTCCACTAATGCCACCGTATTCAGATCTCTAGGGAGCCCTTTCCCCTCTTGAAAATATTTTGGGGCTTCACAAAAATCGTTTGCCTGTCTCCCTGGATTGAACCTCAAAGACTTCTTTGATGCAAGTGTTATTTTGACCACGTGAACATGGTTTCCATTTTTTAACTAGATTAAAACATGCATGAACAAACTGCTCATTGAACTTTAATGTTGCTTTGTTGCTTTGATGGTTTACAGATTTCTGTTTCATAGATGGTTTTCCCCCCATACATTCTAAAAGTGAAATGATACATTGTAATTTGAATGATAATTTTGTTTTGATGATTTAATTGATAGCAGACATAGGGATACAATCCCCTGCTTTTCCATTTATGTTTTCCCCACTGCCGAACAGATGAGACAAGTAGGAGTTACATAAACATCTGTAAATAATTAAGGGATGTTACACTAAACTGTATTTCCTTTACCTTCACCCGGGCTTTTCTTGAGGAACTACGTGGTAATCCTGGTTCAGGAAAAGAGCACCTTCTTCTCGTCACTCAGAAATCCTTGCCCTGAGTTTTTGTTAGTTTAGGTGATGATTAAAGGCAAGCTGCCCACGTAATTTTCATGACGCCAAGGAAAGTCTTCCCCACCCTTTATTGTTATCATCCGACCGTCTGCATCCACTCACTTCACCTTTAGTATTGGTGGAGTATTCTAGTGCTGCTTTTTCCTAGTTTTCAACTAAAATTTAAAAAACGGTACCTGTGTATTTTACAAAAACTATTTTTCAAAAAAAAAGGATTGCCAAAAGCTGGAAAGGAAAGCCAGAACAGGGTTTCTAATCTGCTTGCTGGATTCTGCAGCATTTCCATATTTTAGAGGAGCTGTTCATCTTTGTATGGACATGTAGAAAAAGCAGAGTGCCAGCTGTTCAAACCTGCTCCACCTCTGTTGCATCCAAGAAGCTCTTCATTTCCGTTTATCAGCTATTAAAAAGATTAGATTACATCCCAAATGGACTGTGGCATTCAGTGTGGAGCATCCTCAATGGATTTAAAAAAAAAGATGTTCTGCCACCAAAATGTCCCTTTTGGCCTCAGTCCTAACAGGACCTTACATTACAGTTCAGTACAAAGAAAAATTCTATCAGTAAACTGAAAAACAAATCAAAACACTTTCATTGAGTGCTGTTTGGTTATCCTAACACATAAAAGGTCAAAGTTTGGGAAGCTACTATATATTTATTTTGACTTACTGCCTTGGGTTTTTCAATGGTAGTTTCTATTTACGGAAAGTCATAGCCTGGGGAAGTCTTATGGCATTCCCTGGATAAAGTATTTTTCTATAAATCCACCTCCTAAATTCCTCCTTCCACTCACATCCCCCTATGTTAAGAAGCTTTGCATTACTGAGCGTTGGCTAGACTTTTCCCCTGAAAGGTTCAGGAAAATTGAAGGACTTTTTTTTTTTTTTTTTTTTTTTTAATCACTAAGAGAGTTACAGGGAGTAGAAATGGAGTTAAGGGAAAACTGAGTTCAATAAATGTTTTAAAGCTGTCTTTTGAGAACTCTTGTTTTGGAATTGTACACTTCTACTGACATATAACTTACATCTAGATGAGTGCACGTGAGTGGCGGCCAAGAAGTTTCCCAAACTGAGCTCACTTATGTGCTCAGTACTCTAATAAGGAAACAGGACAATGTCAGAATCCCACAAGACTTCTTATGCTCCCTTTTGATCCCTTCTCCCCAACAGCAACCAGACTGAAATTTATTTTCGAAAGGATTTAGTGGATTATTATAAAGAAAACACCCATTTTATGTCCAGCACCCACGTCAAGAAATCGAGCCGCGCCAGCACTCAGATGCCTCTCTGCGGATCTTAGCCCACCCCTTCCCTTCCCATATAACCACCCACCCTGACTTTTATAGTAATCCCTTCATTGCCTTTTTGTTTCAATGGTTTTATTACCCCAGCTTGAATCCCTGAACACTGTAGTTCAAGCTACGGTTTAATTTTGATATCTCTGATTGCTGTCAGAATACATTCAATTACTAGAAATTTACTTGCCTTTACTTGAGGTATCTAAACTAACATTTATGTGGTATTCTGAAAATCCTGGTACTATGAAGCTTGAAACAAGTTCAAATGCGTTTGTCAGTGGTCTGGAGAAAGAGACAAATCAGTAACTAGCATTCTGACTCCCCTCTGAAGAGGCCCCGGAATGAACAGCAGGAAGGACAAATTAACTACCTTCATTTAGCTGGCTTTCCCCCTCCCCCCAGGCCAAATTTTTGATTACTGACAGACAGATTTGCATTTTGACTGTTTGTACCTTACCTGGCTATGAATTAACAGAGAACTCCAGTCTCTAGCCCTGACAGTCCCTTTTTCCTTGTAAAGTACATTTTTTCACCACCTCATTAAATGGAAGAAAATGAGCAAAAATATAAACAAGTGGGGGGGGGCAGACAGCAGGGGTGGTCTTTTATTAATTCGAAGCTGGGAAAGGGATCGCCTCAGGAGCAGATATAGAGGACAAATCTTCATGGCTATTGCCAGGCTTTCTTTCCTTTATCAACAGTATTTCATTCAAAAATTAGTCCAGTCCACAGGGGTGGGGTGTGTAATTGGAAATTGAGGAGAAACAACAACAAAAGAAACACACACACACACACACACAGAGAAGAAAAAAAATCCTCCCCATCAAGGGTGCTTGTTGTACTCTTTTGTATTTCTTTTGGCAAAGTTTAGACATGTCTTCCTAGTTAACAAATACACTCTGCTGTCAGCTCCTTTTAAGAAATATACTCTATACTTCATGCCAAATAACCTCTTTAAATATTAATAAATAACTCAAGGTATCTTAGAGAGCCTGTGCTTGAGGAATTATGCTAATACTTTCAGTAGAAATGACGAGGGGAATCCCCCCGTAGATATTTGCTCCCAGGAGTATTGGCTTCCCCAAATGCCATCTCCAAATTGGCGCACTCCGACAAGTGGGGGGTTAAATAGAAAGTTCAATTTATTTTATTTCTACGAGCTCTATCGTGCACAGACTCACTCTAGGCCCCTCCTAAACTGTGTGGTTTCATTGTCAAGATTCTACATTGTTAATTCAAACCAGGCTGATCCTTCCCATGCAACTGACATCGTGCCGGCCGCTGCTGAGATAAACGAGAATAAAGAGTCCCACCTAGACAGACAGAAGAACTCACTGAATCGGCGTCTACTGCCTGTGCCAATGTGGTGGGACCTTGAAATACTTGGATTAATCCTGTTACCATGGGTGTGTCTTGGGTTTGATGTGTGGCCAGCGTCAACTGTGTGTGTGTATCTGTGTTTTCTGGGCTTTATCCCAATCAGCTGATTTTATTTTCCAAGCTGTCTCTCGTGTACACTTCAGTGTGCGTGCGTCAAAGTGAAAACACTCCCCCCACCATCACTGCCTGGATCTTTAAACTATGCCAAGTCATTTTCACATAGACTTGTGTGCAAGAGATACCAGGAACCTTGCAGATAAGCCATCAGCTAAGCTTCATGACAGTAATAAAGGCTGAGATAATTTATAGAGGGGTGCAAAGACCACGGAGGTGATCCATGCCTCAGCCTTCTTCACAGGGGAGTATTTTGAGGATATTAATTCCAGCCCTTTGGCTTCATCCAAAAACAACATCAAGCTGACTATACCCACTCCATTCATCTCATGTAGAATTAAAATCCACATCAATTGTCATTTAGTCATTATATTTTTAGAAATTAAATATATCTTTAAAAAATAGGTCCCATATTTAAAACATTTCTTATTTTGCTTTGTTCTGAATTGGTGGTATAGGACATATAGAATATTATAAAGAAACACTAGAAAATTGCTATTCTATAATATAAAAAATTATATGATCAGTTAATATGTGGGTAATATGTATCTATACATATGTGTGTACATACACACATATATGTATCTAGGGGCATGTGTGTAAGTATGTATATATATACACACATATATAAATGAATATATATATACCTATACATGTATGTTAATATACATATATATCCATTCCTTTCCTATTGAATAACCATAATTGCTTCAACTGTCCTTTTATTTGTGAGCACTTAGATTGTATGAAAATTAGCTATTATACATAAATTTTAATGAATAATTTTGTGCATAAGTCTATATCTATATTTCAAATAGTTTCCCTAGTGGAGTTTCTCAGACGCGCCATATATGAATCTAAGGATATGGAAATGTTAAAGCATTTGTAATGTATTTTTTAAAGACTCACCCAAATTTACATTCACTGGTCATATGTAAGTTACACTGCAAAGATGAGCAGGTTTACATGATCTAGTATCAGATTATCTCCCTAGAACTTGGATCTCTCACAAGCCCTAGAAGAACCCGTCTAAGAAGCTGCACCCAAATACTCACAGGCCCATCAATAACCCCCGTGCTGTTGGCCTCTGTGTTTGTTTCCTTTCCCCACCCCCCTCCGCTTTTCCCTTCGCTAGCTCCTCTCATCTCTCCCATTTCCCATTTGGAAGCTTCTCCTCCAACATACCTTCCCCGACCAACACAGAGTTAGGGCCTTCTCTGATTTTCTCCCACAAAACCTCTTCTTAACTCCTACTATAGCATTTACCTCAATGCCTTGAATTGGCTTATCTACCCATCTGCCTCCACATCTACGTTTTAAATTCTTTGAAGATAAGGATTCTGGCTTATTCTTTTCATCTCTAAACACCTAGCTCAGTGCTTGACATAATCAGGATTTCATGAATGAATGGATGAATCATGAATGAATGCATTGTATAGGTTCTCACCAAATTCCCACTGGGAGACTTGTGAACAGGATGGAATGACACCACATGGTCAATACTGAAGGTCAGGGCCGCAAGTTCTGTCTGCTAGCTGCTTTTCTATTCTCCCTGAGGTTCAGTCTGGGGCAGAGTTTTAGAACAGAGACTTCAGATTCAAAACCAGCATTTTAATCCCAGCACTGCCAGTTACCAATGACGTAGTTTTTGATAAGAGATTTTACTTTTCAGAGCATCGGTTTCCTTATCTATAAATTTGGGAAAATAATATCTACCTCGAAATACTTTTGTAAGAATTAAAGGAGATAACATACGTACAATGTTTACATTGATATTAATCTTCAGTATCCACCCAGGTATTTGAAATCACTTCAGTTGCCATAGTCAAGGGGGTACATACATTTCAGATTCTTATCCCTATTAACACACACTCATATTTATATATTGCATGTTGTTCTCCAATCTCCTCTTCTTTTATTAGCTGGCCAATTGTGACCTTCTGCTTATGTTCCTAATACCTAAATCTCCAAAATTCTCATGACTTTATTTTCTGTGGTCTGAGACAAAGGCAGCTAAAAAGAGGCCACATAGTTTCCACCTTGCGTGACCTAATAAAAATAATATTAATAATCATAGTAATACCTTTTCCTTGTACAGTACTTTGTAGTGTACATATGTCCTATAATTTGTTCCTCACAAACTTGCAGTAAGGCATTTAAGGCAGATAGTATTATCCCTGTTTTGCAGATGAGGAAGCTGAGACAATTACAGGGAAGGTTAATTGATACTCAAGGTCATTCGGCTGGTAAGTGGCAGAGACACATAACTCAACTCCACGGTCATCTGACCTAAATTTTTCCCATTCCATCCAGAGCTGCTCTAGGAATGCTCCACAGTAACACTGAGAAGAAAAAAAGTAACAGGAAGGAGAAGAAATGCAGAAGGAGTATCCAAGAGTGCTGGAAATTAATTAAATGAATATAGGAATAGTGTAAATTAAGAAAATCCTAAAGGGTTTGAGAGTAGAAGGGAAATTTCAGTTTTGAAGCCTGTTTACTGCTTATATCAATTAACATTGCAGATGCTTCTTCTGAATTTGTGGAAGAAAGTATGCATTCTCAAATCCGAACTGTGAAAAGTGAAATCTATAAAATTAATATGCAGGATAGATTTGAGTATTCCTTACTTAAAGAGTTTGATATGAACCACAACTCAGATTGACATCAGTCATTTTTAAAGGTTAAAAAACATGAGAAAGGTTAAAAAACATGAGAAGAAAATAGATGTTGCTTCTTGTTCAAAATTATATAATCTTCAAGTTGAGTATAAATGGATTTATTTTCCTGAAAAAAAAAATTGAGTACCAAAATTACCCCAAAATGAAAACAATATTAGCTAATTAGTTTTGTAAAAAATATACTTGATCTTCAGCTCTTTATATGTTGAGTAAAAAACAGTGGCGCCCAAAGGAAACTACATATGTTGAATCTGACAGGTGAATTAAAACCAAAGTGGATTGTTATGGATATAGCTATTTGCTGGTGACAAAATTGTTGAGGATTAAACTTAAAAGCACTAAGCATGCTGGTAAAGGTAAACTCTCATGACAGATACTCTTAAATGTCAATGAAAAATTTCCCAGGCAAATAAAAAGGAATATATCAGGAAGACAGTAGATTTTAATTCCTGATGTGTTAATACACAAAGATCCTTAAGTAACAGTCAACATGTAAACTCTCACCAAAATGTACAGAATTACAGCTTGGCTCGACACATACATCTGTAAATAAGAAGACTTTTCCAATTTGCGTGAAATTCATATGATTTAAGTGAAGACATTCAGTTTACCTAAGAAAATGAATAATAGGTTTTGATATTTCTTTCAAGACTTCAGTCTTTTCTGAGTATAACAATAGTCCTTTAATGACATGCTTGTAAAGTCTATGAAGGAAGTTATGAACCCAGGGATGCAGGGTTATTAGAAAGCCTTTTGCCTACTACCCTCTGTATTAAGATAAAATCAAACTATGTCAGGCAGGCCACAGTGGCTCAGCAAGGCAAGAATGCTTGCCTGCCATGCCAGAGGACCCGGGTTCAATTCCCGGTGCCTGCCCATGTTAAAAAAAAAAATCAAACTATGTCAATGACAAAGTCTCTTAAGGCATTCAAATTAATTTTGGATTTTTAATTCGAGTCTGTAAAACGTCATAAACTTATAAAAATAAAGAGAAATCTAGTTAATTAGTGAATAGTTTAAGTTTTAAATAGTTTTAAAGAAATGTAATCATTACTGTCAAGCACAAAACATTTTCTGTTCTAAGATATGAAAAGTACTAATAAGGAAAAATACCTCATTTCCATAACAGAGGTATTTCTAAAACAACAGCAATAAAAACAAAGAAACAGACAAATCAAGCATGCTTAGTACCAGAAATTTTGGTAATGAAAACGAATCTAAAATTCATGGGAAGGGCGGGCCATGGTGGCTCAGCAGGTAAGAATGCTTGCCTGTCAAGCCTGAGGACCCGGGTTTGATTCCCGGTGCCTGCCCATGTTAAAAACAAAACAAACAAAAAAACACATAAAATTCATGGGAAGTTCATTATTTAAAGGAAATTGGTAGCACAATATTTTAAGGAAAAGAACTTTCTGATTCATTTCTTTTGAAAGTTTCAAATTTGAACAGTAAAATTTTATTTAAGTAAGGAATATACATGCAAAATGTGTAATTGTTTGGAACGACTTGTAAATAATTGATTACAATTGAAGTAATAACTGAGTTTTGCTGTGCCCAAACGATCTCCAATTTTGAATTACTAAATATATGACATTTGTCCCAGCTATTGCTGAGCATTGTAACAGATGGTCCATTTTGTCACCATGAAAAGGAAAGAACAATATCTTCCTTTGCCTTAAGGTCCAATCTAGTTTAAGTCCAAATTCCTAGAGCTCTATGAAGTGGCCGAGATGGGGTAAAGCCATCTCCAGAAGAAACAGAATCTGAAACTCTTCCCTGAATAAGCTACTACATAGCTGAGTTGTTGGGCCAGGGTCAAAAACTCTCCAAGTCCTGAACAGGAAGTTATTCTTTTCTTCTTTGTTATACATAGCTGTGCTGTGCCAGCCACACCACACCTATAGAAAGGAGAGTAAGATTTTTCTAAATGTCACTGTTAAACTAAATACTTAAAGAATAGAGTCAACCAAGAATTGTGTCTAAAATTCTTAAAATCAATTTTGTAAAACCATTTAGCCAATATCATCAATTTTGCCTCATTCTCCCAGCATCTGCATCTAACGCAGCACTCACGTGTTCTCCTCCATTTGGGAGTTAAATGCACACCTGTGTCTCCCACTGGTTAACTGGCGATTTGAAGTAAAGTACGTGTATTGGTCATCTCTGTATATCTCAGGGTACCTGGCACAGTTTCTCATATGCAGCACGTACCTTAATTGACCTCTTAGCAGAATTCAATACTTTTGATTAGTTTTCTCCTCCAAACTCTGTTTTCTCTGGGCTCTTCTCTTGGTTTTCCTTCTACTACTCACACCTCTTTCTCAGTCCCTTTTCCTCCTTCCTCCTCTTCTGCCTGACCCTTAGATAGTGAAGTTTCTTTCCTTCCCACACTGCACACGTTCTCCTTAGGCAATCTCCCATACTCACATGGCTTCAATTACCATTCATAAAAGCAAATCTGAAATTCACATCTCCAGCTCAGACCTCTTTTCTGAGCTGCAGACCATGTTTTCAAATGCTTGCTTGTCATCAACAATTGAATGTTTCACCGGCACCTTAAAAGCTCCGTGCTCAAAGTGTACTCATCTACCCTTCCCGGAATCTGTCTTCCTCTAGTTTCCTCCAGGAGCCACCACAGCCCAGTTTGCCCAGAAATCTAGGATTTTATTCCTCTCCCCATATCTAAGGTCCTACTAGTTCTACATTCTGATTAATAGGATTTATCCACATCTCTCAATCCCTACAGCCACGTCCTGGATTAACTTCATAACCCTTTCCCTGTGACTACTCTTGCCACCCTTTGAATTGTTCTCCATACTTTATTTGAGTGATTTATTTGGAAACCCTCATTTAACATGCTTTTCTGGGTTCCTGTTTGTACCAGGAATAAACCACAAACTCCCCGCCATAGCCAATAAGAACCTGTACTATCAGGCTCCTGACTGGCTCTCAGAGCCTCAAATTATGCCACTCCCCACTTCGCTCCTCCTACCCCTTGCATATTCCAACATGTCTCAGGATTCAAGACCTTCAGCTCATTGTTTTCTTGCCTGAATGCTCTCTCTCTTTTTCCTCTTTCACCGGGCTAGCCTAATAACTCTTACTCATTCTACACTTCTTTGCTTAGAGGTTACTTCCTCATAGGAATTTTTTTGTCTTTGCCCTCCAGATCAGATAGTCCTGTTACAAGATCTTATGACAACTTCCTCTTATCATTTATAACATTCATCACGGGGGCTTTTATCTAATTGGTGTGACTTTCTCTGGGCAGTCAAGGCCGTGTCATTCTTTTTCACTGGTATAGTCTGTGTGTCCAACACAACGATTGACATATAGTAGTCCTCAAAAATATTTGCAGGATGAATGAACATGAACAGAAGCTGCCCGATAGAGTTTTGCTGGATGAACAGTTGTACTTCCCACTGTGTATGATGCAACACAGTTTTTAAGTGCATAGTCAATATAGTTTTGGAAGAATCAAGGAAGCATTGTTATATTTTATTTTTATTCTTGTTTCCACAAAGGATTTAAAGTGACTACTTCAGTAATATTAATTCCAGATACAACCACATAACTCATATGCTTAAAAGAAAGAGGAATTTCTAACAAATGCTAAGATAGTCTAGCTTTTTCATTACTGGTGGACAAATACTTGCAAAGAAGGTCATTTTTGCAAAAATGACCTCATTATCTTCAACTGTTCAAATGACGGAAATCATCTGTTTAGATAAAAAAGGGCACATTAGAAATATACATTCAGTTCTATTCTAAATATTCCTTTGTTCTAAGAGGAATTGCTTAAAGTAATTGAGGAAAAGAATCTGATTTACTTCCTTGCTATTGCTGAAAGAGTGTTATACTGGTGTTTCAGAAAATAATATACTTTCTAAGGTATATATTCATATATGAATAAAATGTAAACTATCCTACACATTAACAAAAAATTTAGCATGTCAGAGAAAAATTAGACCATGTGAACTGATTTATCTATGCATTTCCTTCAACTTTATTTTAAATTATTAGAATTTAGCTATTTTCTCAGATAATAACCATATTATGTCACCTCCACATAATAGAATACTTACTCAGAAGGGAAGCCAGGCTGGCTCATTTATTTCCCCCATGAGGAGGAAAAACAGATAATGTGATCAGCCTGCTTTCCAATAAGTAACATTTCTCAACTGTTGTACAGATTTTTCACACTTTCTGAAATCATAACTTCTTATTAAAAAATTCTTGAAGCACACTCATTTAAAGTTTCAATATGTATAAGACAAATAGAAATCAAGTCAAATTTATATATTCTTTGGTAGCTAAAGGTCTATATTGGGAGGTGTGCTCTATAATAAATACATATTAGAATGTACTTACTGTAGAACTTGACAGTACTTAGAATTTTGGGGTGGGTATGATCTCTGATCACTCTTGGCGACAATCAATTTTTTGCCAAGATAAAGGCTAGGTTATAGTTGAGGAGTGATATGAAAAGAGCTGGAGTCAAACAATATCCACATATAAACTTTAGACAACAAAGCAGTAAGTTCAGCAGGCACACAATCTAAAGCCATCTCTGCTTGTAAAAAAAAAAATTGGGCACTAGCACATTTTCAAGAAAATCAAGAACAAAAGATCAGTTTGAAAAACTTTGACTTGAGAAACCGATGCTTGCTAGTATTACAAAATGCTAGTAAGGTAGCAGAATTCAGGCTTAAAGTCATACAAATTTCTACAGGGATTTAATATTTTAAACAACTAGCTTGAATGAAATATGAACACTATCATACACTGGATGATTTTCAGTTCTCTTTTTGTACAATATAATCAAATGGATAGGACTATATCTTGAATCCAATTCCTCTTCCTTCCAACCCTCAGGAGTAAACCAAAGAAGCATTTCAGTTTACTTATTGGAAACTATTATGACTCCTACTCACCAACAGATTAGAACAGGTTAAACAGGTATTTTATAGAAGTATTAAAATGATAAACCCAACTATCAATCAGCTTAACTGCCAACACCATAATGCAGGTTCACATAAGGATTGGGGAAAGGTGTGTTAGTCATGACAGGGGATGGGGCAGCACCATGGGTGTGACTCAGAAAGCATGACATGTCTGCATCACCAGGTATATGCAGGTTCTATTTTAGCAGCAAATCTTTCCTTTGATGATCATATAGTTACATAGCACTTTTCCTTTCATAAGCTTTCAAGGAGGTTTGTGAAGCAGAGGGCACGTAATTTGTCTCTGGTGGAAATGTTCACCTGTGCTTTGTCAGGAGCAGCAAGCCACCTCCCTTACCTTGTCACTACCCTACTTAGCTGAGTCATAAAAGCAGAGAATTTCATCAGTGCAATCCACTTTTGGTGGTAATTGGGTCTAAATCCTTCAATTGACAGATGAACATTTGGGGAACAGTAGGGCTAAGTGACTGTATTTAGGCCATTGGATTTGTTTGTTGGACATGAAGGCTGGGCTTTGACTCCTAAGATAGGTCCCTGTCACCTTTACAGTTGTCTCTAGACTTGTTTTCATGGTCAGTTACATTTTAAAGGTTCAGAGTCAATATAAACTTGACAACAGTTCCTTTTGCCAAGGGAAGGCTTTAAAAATGCATTCATTAGCCATTCACTAATACTATTATCTAATAGAAGTAATGACATCCTAACACCCAAAAGGAGGAAGAACATGCAATAAAAATGCCAGGGAGCATTCTAAGTTAAATCAACTTGCCTTTATGGAAATCTTACTATTTTGTCTTTGTTTTCATCATTTTGTTGTAGGCCAGTAAACACTCCAGCACAGGTTCATGTCCATTCTTACCAGTATACCCTCATCTACAAGCTCTTTTGTCTTCATTTCACACAAGGAAAGAATGTCCTCAGGAGAATAAACTTAAACCTTCGGTTGGAATGATTGTAAAATTGAGGTGTTTTTTTCTTTTTTTTTTTTTTTTTTTACTTTCTTCTTTTTTTTTCTACTTCAGTTCTGGTAAATATATCTCAGGGATATCATACTCTTATTCCTGAGTGTGAATATCTTTCCTGGTGTAAGCAGTTTTGTGAAAAGTTAGAGTACACGAGGGCAGCCACTAGCTGCATGTGGTTCCTGTGCCCTTGAAATGTGGCTAATCCAAACTGAGATGTGCTGTAAATGTAAAATAGACCCCAGATTTTGTACAAAATAGAATGCAAAATACACATCAATAGTTTTTATATTGCTTGTGTGTGGAAATGATGCCTTTTTTGGAATATATCATGTTAAATACAATTCATTCTTAAAGTTAATTTTGCCCATTTCTTTTTTTAATGTGGATACAAGGAATTTTTAAAATACATATCTGGGTCTCCTTTGTGGCTTGCAATATGTTACTGCTGGACAGCGATGGTCTGTAAGAAGCAAGCACCGTGGCTAAAGTATTCAAGTTCTCCACTTCTCCCTAGCTATCCTCATTGCTAACCCCAGAGGTCACATGTAGCTGAGACGCCTTTCTCACCCAAACACCACAGTGCTAAGCACACAGCTCCAGATCTGGTGAGATGACGGTTTGGGAGGCATCGCTTGCTAAAACATTGGCATTCTTTCTAGAACTATTCTTGCTCTTCAGTAATTGTTTTTAGTCAACTGTAAGTTCTCCTGTAACTTACAGTTACAGATCCTGTAAGATCTGAGGGGATAATAATGCAGAGGAAAGCATGAGTTTCTCTGAAATGCCAAGAGCATCTAAATAAATTCACGCGCTTATCCATATAGGCTTCTAAAGTAGATTCTTTCTGCCCTGTAGAATACAAATAGGAAGCAGAACCTCTATCCTGGAAGCCTTTATTACATTGTCCACATTAGTAAGCAGAGCACACAGGCAGAAACATTCTGAAAAAGCAAACAGAAAAAGAATGTGAATCCAAAAACATTTGGAGTGCTTAACAACATTAATTTTTTTTCTCCCATTTTCCTAAATTAAAGACATCGTCCGTGACAGCAAATTGAGGGATTTTCCTTGTGATTTGAGGGTGACCACAGAAACTGTTTTTTTCTCGAAATCTTGATATACTCAACCTTTTCTCAATCAGTGGATCCTACTGACATTAATGTAATATAGTGGATAACTCTTTTGTCAATATATATATATATATATATATATATATATATATATATATTTCCATTTTCTAGTTAGGTCATAGGCTGTAGTTTTTATAGGTTGAATGGCTGGTCTATGGCATCACTTTCCAGGTATACTGCAGCTGAATACAAAGTGAGACTGTCTGGATGCATTGTTTAAAATTAGTCCAATGACTCATTGGTCCATGGCCTCCATCCAGTTAAACTGGTAATATCCAAGTTGGCAAGGCCATGTTTTTGTATTATTTTCTGAAAGGCAACAAAGAAGTGGTAGTTGTCATGAGTTTTACATGACAATGATAATAATAATAATAAAAGTCTAGACATCATTCTACACCTGGTTTATTGTAAGAGCTCGATAGTTGGCTTCTCTTGCTTCTGTCTCATTACAAACTTGATCCATCCTGTATATGGCTTCCAGATGAGTCTTCTTAAATTTATCTTTCCATCACTTCAAAACCTACCATTTCTCCTAACTTACAAGGAATAGCACATCTGGTCTAATCTCTCTCTGACATCAGTTTTTCATATATAAACCCTTTGTCTCTATTCAATCTTATTTCCAACAACTGGAAGCTCACACTGTTTTAGTCACTCTTTATGATCTTGAACATTCTACCTCCATGCATTTCTTGCTACTGAACTTGCCATCACCCTGTCATTGATTATGTTCTAGGCACATTTCAAGGTCTTTTTTTCATGATTCTTCTGTTTCCTGAGGATCTCTTTATTCTCTGAATGAACTTATGACTAAATTATTAACATCTTTGAATTCTTCCCTCTTTGTAATCAATCTTTCCTCCCCAGTTGGATTTTAAATTCCTTAATTTAACACATCAAACCCAGCATGGTTTTAGAACTACAATTTCATGTCATATGTAAGAATAGGGTTGTGTGTTCCCATAGACCTGCCTCTGGAATTCTATCTCTAAAACTTAGCATCTGTTGTGAGCAGTTCTTTATCTGCAAAACAGTGATAACAGAACCAAACTCACGGTTGCCCTAAGATTAAATAAGATGTCCCTAACAAGTTTACTATGTTCCTCAAGAGTTGTTTTTAAAAGAGGAGGATGAAGGGGAAAGTATAAGCACACTATATAGGTAGCATGAAATAAAACAAGTACATTAGAATGAGGAAATGCATACAGAAACATGCATATTCATATGAATATGCAAATTCATTTTGCATTAGGCTAATTCTCAAGATACTTAATGGGTTCTTTTTCTATGAGGCTGGGTCACTGGTATTTATATGATCTTGAAGCTAAAAATATGATCTTGTCTAAAAATATGATCTTGTCACTCTTGTTTCAAACCCTTGAAAAATTGCCTATTGCCCACTGGATAACACTAAACTCATTAGCTCTTCATCCCCTGACCTCAACATAATTTTCTTGTTTTATGTTGCATTTCACATCAACATTGCACTCTGTGTTCCTGATGACTCAAATAATTTATATTTTCCTGAATATACTGTATTTTTGGACCTACATTTCTTCTTCTTATCTCTTCCTACCTTTTCTTCATTCTGTATGATATCATACCTGAGAATAAGATGGTATTGAAAATAAGCCTTTTAACAATCACCTAGAAACGTTACAGAGGAAGTTGATTATAATATGGAGATTACAGATTCATATATAAAGAATACATTAAGAAAAATATTCCCAATGTTTATTTAAATAGATTCATGAGGTCTTGGATAAAATTACCAATGACAATTTCACACATAAATTAAATAACCACTATATGTCAAATAATTTAGTTATATTGAAGATGGTTTGGTCCAAAAAAAACTTAGGTGAGTCAAAAAGCATCTCTAGGAATGATGATGTGCTTGCAAACAATAGGAAAAAAGTAGTTTTATGGAATATATGAAAAGTATAAAAATCTTTACTGCTAAATTAATATTTATTTTAAATAACTTTTGTAATAGGATCAGCAAATATAATACTGGGAATATTTGTTTGGTTAGTTCCTCATCATCCTTAAAGTTATATTAATTCAAGTTGGTGAAAAGCATAGTTTTGTTCCTTTTTGGTATTTACTCTTTATCTTCTTTTATGAAAATGGGGAGATCACCTTATCTCTTTGATCACCTTATATTGGGACACACACATTAGTTGTTCTCTCTTCTGTATTTTCCCAACAGTGAACTCCTCCCATGGTATTGTAATTATTTGTTTTCTGATCTTCCTCCTAGACTGTGAATGCCTTCAACACAAGATCTGTTCCTTCATCATCTTTCCAAGTCAAAGCCCAGAGCAGATGTTTTTCCATAGAAACAGAAAATAAGTGACCATTGAGAATTAGAGGAATATTTGATTAAGACTTTGTATTATATTAAAACATTTAGCTTTCATTTCCATGTTTTATTAAAACGCTATAAAGATTGTACAGTCTAACAACGACAAAACATAAAGTTTATCATTAACATTTGCAATAAATGCTCCAGAAAAATTTTCTGAATGAATGAATGATATCCCTTCTATAATAATATCATGTATCTTTGACTCTAAAACATACTTTTCCATATTTTGACATCTCAGAAGCCAGGGTTATGTTTACAGTCTATTTAATAAAATAGTATCGTCTTATAATTTAAGTGGCAGCCTTTTTTTTCCTAATTCTAATGTATCATTTAGAGTATTGGTCAATCCGTATAACTGCATTTACTCATAGCAGTTCTACTGTAATAGTAATTATACTTAAATAGCTACAAATAAGATATTCAATCTGCTTATATTATTGGGTTTATTTCGACAAAGAGTTCATGACTACAACTTTGCCAATTCATAAAAATGTTAAGAATATCACTATTAATATTGACTCCTGTCAAAAGAGAAAAGCAAACCTGCCTCAAAATTATGGACACATAAGGGATAAAATGAGGATGAATACGAACCAATCAATGGCATTGATCCATAAGACTTTTTAATACCATCCTTCTCCCTCCGTCCCCATTTTTTGGCGCAACTCCTTGAAACCTTACTAGTTTTTCTTTTTTTTTGGGGGGGGGGGGGTGGTTCCCATCAACAGAGTTAGCCATGATTTTGATTTTGTATTAAAAGATGGATTAGGGCAGTGACAGTGGCTCAGTGGCAGAATTCTCGCTTGTCATGCTGGAGACCTGGGTTCAATTCCCAGAGCCTGCCAAAGTCAAAGAAAAAAAAAGATGGATTACGTAACAATATAATATAATTTAAAAACAAGACTTAAAGTAAAAAATACATCGATAAGAACAGTGCCAGGGCTGGGTCTACTATTCACTAGTCTCATCATTTACTTAAATTCTGTGAGTCTCGGTTTCCTTATACATAAAGTGGTGATAATATTAATAACAATAGTAGTAGTATTTGCTTGAATACACACTTTGGTTCTGAAGAATACACACTCTGATTTAAGGGACTTGAAGATTCATTTCCTTTGCAAGCTTAGCACTGTTTTATCTTAGGGAACATTTAAATTCAAATAACTGCGTTCATTGCTCACAAGCAACCAACTGAAAACTGACTTGCCCTAAAGCAGTGGTTCCAAATAGGGATTATTTGTCCTCAGAGGATATTTGGCAGTGGCTGGGAACAGTTTTTATTGGGGGTAAAGGGGATTACTGGCATCAGCGGAAAGAGGTCAGAAATGTTACTTACCACCCCACAATGCACAGGAAAGCCTTCCACAGCAAAGAGCTATCTGATCCAAAATGTCAATAGTATAGAGGTTGAGAAACCCTGCACTATTATAAGAATTAAAAAACCCAAAGCGAAAAACAAGATAAAGAGGCCCCTGGCTAACAGCTAGCAAGATGGCAAGAACGTCGGTCCTCAAACCTCAAGGAACTAAATCCTGCCAGTAAGCGTGAACTTTGAAGCATTTTTACCCCAGAGCCCACAGATAAAAGCTCATTCCTTGATGTTCGCCTCGTCACACTCTGGAGAATGTCGTCACACCATGCCAGACTGACCAACAGATATATGAGCTCATAAATGGACACTGTTTTATGGTACTAAGTTTGTGATAATTAATAAGAACAATAGAAGATGAATACACTGCTGTCAAGGACTGATGCACTTGCCTGGCAGATTCCAGTATACCCAGTTGGACAGCAAACTTCCTTGGGCAGGGGTCACACATGTGGTACTCACTATTATATTTCTCAGCACTCACATAGTGTCAGGAATATTGTTGCCTTCAATAGATAATTATTGACTCAGTGACCTTTACAAACTTTTTCTTCATTGCCAAGGACACATCAAGATTTTGTGTACACACACATTAACCATATTTACACAATCTGCAAACTCGTTTATTACGAACCTGACTTAAAGAGTTGCAGTCACGTTGATTGTGTCTATAACTACAGACAAGATAGACTAAGAGCCCTGGACAAAGTGAATTATCCATGGCAAAAGTTATTTTTTTTTACCAGGTCATCAGTTGACCTTAACCAGGCAAATTTAGATTTCTGAGTGAATATCTTTCAGGAGCATCACAATGAACTTTATTTGCAGATTTAAATAAAAAAGTATATTATTTAAATATATATACATATATGTATATGTATAAGTTTATAATATTATTTTAGGTTTAAAAACAATAACTATAGGGCGGGCCACTGTGGCTCAGCAGGTAAGAATGCCTGCCTGCCAAGTCCGAGGACCCGGGTTCGATTCCTGGTGCCTGCCCATGTAAAAAAAAACAACTATATAATCTAAAAATACATGAAACCTTCAAAATCTGGAAAATTCCACAGTGTCTAGTAAAACTAAGCACGAATTATTCATAAAATTTTTAAAACTAAGATAATACAAATCAATTTTGAATTATCTATTATAAAATAAATTGATTCATTGATAGGCATTGTTTCGGTTTGCTACAGAGGCTGAGATACAATATACTAGAAATGGACTGGCTTTTAACATGTGGATTTGTTATTCACAAATTTACAGTTCTAAGGCCCTGAGAATGCCCAAATTAAGGCTGTTGGCTCTGGCGTTCCTCTGTCAGATAGCAAGGCACTTGGCCAGAGCCTATTGGTCCTTCACTCCCAGGTTTCATTGTTTTCGGCTCCTGTCCAGTGGTCCCTCTTCTCAGCTTCTGTGGGTCCTCTCTTAGCATCTCCAGGGCATGTCCCTCCTTACGTGCTCTTTACACCTCTTTGGGTGTTTCTCTCTGAGCTCTCCAGACATTTTCTGTCTTTTATACTGATAAAGAACTTCAGTAAAGGACTAAGACCCAACTTGAATTGGGTGGGTCACATCGCCATGTAAACAACCTAATCGAAAGGTCCTACCCACAAAAGGTCTGCCCCATGGGAACAGACTAAAAGAGCATGGCATTTTATGGGGTACATAACAGCTTCAAACCAGCACAGGTGCAGAGTTTGCATGATTTCTGGGAAAATGTATATGAGCAGAAGAAAAAATATATACTTGAGACCTCAGTCTTTGTAGACAGAATTTCCAGAATTTCTCAGTCATTGTAGAGGGGATTCAAGTTTTTACTGGTGCACTAGATTACATAACCAGGGAAGGGCCTCTGAGGGCTCTATTAAAACCTTAAATAAAGTACATGAATATATATTAATTTTATATAGACATGCATGTATGTAATCCTTTCCCAAATCCAAACTGTTGCCCTCACATGAAATGCTACCACTGCTACTTTATTCCTGCAAACCTTTATACCAAATGTGAAATGTGCAGTTCCGCTAACATAAATTGCAAGTTAACTCCTGGTTCAGTCTTATGAGAAAAAGTGAGATTAGAAAAGCAGATGAAATGAAATAAGCTTAACTATCAAAAACATTTTCTAGCGTTAAAGGAGTTTGGGAACTGAGACTGGATAAGAATAGAGTCTGAGCCTTGGCATGCTGTCATCATGGGTTGTGTAAAGCTACTGAATACTCTGCTGTGGGAAAAGAGATGGTAAAGTGCCAATCAGTAGTAATATTTAATAAGGTAAATACAAGTTGTTATTTTTATCTTAATATTCTGGGGAAAAGATTTAAGAACTGAACCGAGTAAACAGGACCCCATAACTCCAGTGCATTAAATCTGAAACTTTAGAACGTTTAGACATCATCAACATCATCATCATCATAGCATCTAATATTTATGGAGCATTTAATGCATGGCAGGTATTGTTCTATGTACTTTAGATGTCAGAACACATCCATTCCCCATGACAAGCCTATGAAGTGGGTACTATTTTTATACCCATTTTATAGAATAGGCAACTTAGGCCCCGGGAAATCAAATAACTTGTCCAAAGCCACCAAACAACCAATGTGGGAGTTCAAGCCAGAGTCTGAGTCAAGGCCAATCAGCTCCAGAGCCCACGATCTTAATCACTTGTACTTATAAGTCCCTTAAAATGCACAGTATTTACTAAAAAGCACAAGAAGTTCACTAATATCTTTTAAAATGGCAATATCCTTGTTGAAGAGCAAGGAATGATAAATAGGATATTAGGTTAAACCATATGAAATGTACAATTTGTAGGCCAAAAATGGTCAAATTTTTATAGTCTCATGTGCATTGAACCCAGAGCTGTTAATCTAGTAAGTGCAAAATTTCATTAATGCCCTTAATAAACTACCTTTAATTGTTAAAGGTTCAGAAGGGTGCCCCACGTTTTCTCATGATGGTGGCCCTATTCATCCTGTTTATTTTCTTAAGTAAGACCTTATCTTGCTGAATCACATATTTCCATAGTTGGCTGTTTACCAAAAATTAACACCATAGTAAGTGAGAGTTAATAGTATGTGTTGCCATCTTGATCTTGATATCCATTTAAAATATTACTTTAATATTTTAAAGTTAGCAGACGTCACCATGTTCACCATGTGCCTTTGGAGTTGAGAGATAAACCCTGAACTTCATCGGCCCTTTCTTGAGTGACAGTAACCTCTTGATGGTGCCTTAATTTGGACATTTTTATAGACTTGCTTTAATTGGGATATTTTCATGGCCTTAGAATAGTAAACTTGTGACTTATTAAATCCCCCTTTTTAAAAGCAAAAAAAAAAAAATTTAAATAAATACTTATTTCATCTACTTTGGAAATAATGAGGATCTGTAAAAAAAATGCTAGCTTAATAAATTAGCTTATTTTAAATAGTTTTTGTTTTAGCAGACAATCACGTACAGAACACAATTCAGAAGTTGCAATTGTTAAAGAGAATCTTACTTAAAAATGCATTCAAAGCATTTTTTTAGCAACAAATATAATCTACCCTCAACAAATATAATTGCCTACCACATTGAAGTCAATCTTCATTGTACTTTTCTAATCTATTTGCCAGTAAATATGTTACATTTCTTCTTTTCTCTTCCTAATCTAGTCTACTACCTTGATCATTTTTCCTATGCTTAGAGTTATCTCTTCACCATAGTACTGTCAAAGCGCTAGGATATGCTAGCCCATGAAGCATTTCCTAATACTCGTTTTCAGTAGTGAGCTCTCATTGTATTCTCTGTTTTGTGTTTGCACCTCTATTGTAGCATTTTATGGCCTTCTCCCTCTCTGTTATTTGCATTCATGTTTTGACTCCATTTAAGAGTTCCTTCCTATGTATCTCAGCCCACTGATTCAACCTCTTGAACATGTCATCCATTTTCCCCATCTCTATGGACTCTGATTTGATTTAATTGCAATGGGCTTTAAACTGATTTCTTGGTTTATCCCTTAGGATGCTTTCAGCTATGGTAGCCAGAGTTCCCATTAAAATTAGTTGTAACAATAAGAATCTCTATCATCTCACATAAACAGAATTCTGCACATAGAATGGACCTCCTTAGGGTATCAGCAGTAGCTTAATTCTGTCAACATTGGTCCAGATTCTTTCTATCTCTTGACTCTGCCAACTTTTGTTTCGGTTTTGCTTTCCTGCCTGCTTCCGTGTCATATTTACAAGATGACTGCCACAGGTCTATGTGTCACATCCAGGCTCAAAAATGCCCAAAGGCCACTCTCTCTCTAAGCCAGCAGAGTGGGTGAACTCTCTGCCCTCCCTTCCCCCCCACTCCCCTATTCCCCCACCCCCCCCACCCCCCCCCCACCCCCCCCACCCCATCCCCTCGCCATGTGGGACATGACTTCCTGTGGTATAAATTTCCCCCGCAACATGGGACAGAAATCCCGGGATGAGCTGGGACCCAGAATCAAGGGATTAAGAAAACCTTTTTGACCAAAAGAGGGAAGAGAGAAATGAGAAAAAATAAAGTGTCAGTAGCTGAGAGAGTTCAAAGTCGAGAGTTTATCCTGGAAGTTATTCTTACACATTGTATAGATATCCCTTTTCAGTTTATGGTGTATTCGAGTGGCTAAAAGGAAGTACTTGAAACTGTAGAGCTCTGTTCCAGTAGCCTTATTTCTTGGAGATGATTGTGTAATGATATAGTTTTTGCAATGTGGCCATATGATTGTGAAAACCTTGTGTCTGATGCTCCTTTTATCTAGGGTATAGACAGATGAGTACAAAAAATATGGATAAAAAATAAAAAATAATAGGGGCAACAAAGGTCAAAATTAATTGGGTAGATGGAAATACTAGTGGTCAATGAGAGGGAGGGGTAAGGGGTATGGTATGTATGGTTTTGTCTTTTACCTTTTTATTTCTTTTTCTGCAGTGATAAAAATGTTCTAAAAAATGATCACAGTGATGACAGCACAACTATGTGATGATATTGTGACCCATTGATTGTACACCATGTATGGAATGTTTATATGTTAAGGATGTCTGTGTTTGTATGTTGTTTCATTAATATAAATATATATTTTTTTAAATGCCCAGAGGAAGAAAGAAAATCTCTTCCTTCACTTTCTTCTTAGGAGTGAGAAAAAACTTTACTTGAGAAGACCTCCAGTCCCCATATCTACTAGTCTAGTATTAGATCGCAAATCTTTTCAATCCAACAAATAGCTTAGAGAAAAGTCTGAATACAATGGCTCAGCCTAATACTTGTCAAACCTGCCTGCACATTGGAATAAACTATGGAACTTTAAGAATTACTGAGGCCTATGTTCTGTCTCCACAGTTTTAAATGAACAGTTTTGGGGTGGGGTCCAAGCATCTATGAATTTAAATATCTCTACAGATTGTTCTAATTGCAGTAGAATTTGCTAAGCATTTAGGGGTAGTAAGAATATTGGGGAATCAATCAAAAGGCCACCACCATCTTAAATGGCCTCCTTTCTAATAAGGTCCTCTAAAGCTGCCTTTTCTCTGAGGAAGACCAAGTTTCTCAAGCCTCCCAAAACATGGCTGGTGCATAGTAGGTGTTGAAAACAATTATTTCTGAAATGTATTCAATGAATTTTTTCTGAATCTAGCCAACCCATAGCTTCTTTTCACTGCATGTTCTTGCCTTGGTGTCGTTTTCCACATTGATGACTTTATTTGAAACATTATTTCCCTATAATTAGCACAATAAGAATCCTCTCAAAACCATTCTTTCTTGCAGCAAGCTCTCCACAGTCTAATTAATCTAAACCTCTTCTGTATTCCTATGGTATTTGGGTTCTCTATTTTATTACTTATCACACTTTCCCTTGTCATTGTGATAATTTTCATGCACATCTATTCAATAGGATCACAGGAAGTAAAATAGCATGATGGTGAAAAGATTTGCCTGGGTTCATATTCCAGCATGCCACTTATTCTCTCTGTGATTCAGTTTCTTTATAAGTTACACGATACAATCTAATAGATTGTTGAGAGGTTTAAATTAATTAGTATATGTAAAGTACAGTCGTTATAGCAGTATTACTCATAAATTATAAACACTGTACTAATGTTACCTATTATTATTTTTATATTGGCAGGGATGAAAGTGCACCTGTCTTCATGTTCAGCACTGAGATATTTATTACATATACCTTGCAGAGAGAAGGTACTTAATACATGCTTATTTAAACTGCTGTGCAGATCCTTAAAATGGAACACCAAAAGTTGCAAATACTTTTTGGAAGCACCTAATGGAGTTACAGTATTGAAATTATCAGTATTGAAATTATATTTTCCATTAATAATGACAATAACAAAAAAGCTATTCCATGGAAATTATGGTATAACCATGTTAGCTGTAAAGCACAATTCTGTTTTCCAAAGAATTCCACATTACTATTAAGCACCTTTGTAGCAGGCTGGTGGTAAGTATAAGGTGGGATATAAAAGATGAAGAACAAAAGACAGTATGATGTAATTTCTAAGAAAACGGACTGTGGAGTCAGACTATGGGTTTGAATCCAGAACTTTGTGGAAACAAATAGCAATTTAGTATGCTTTGATTCTTGTCTGCAAGAGCCTATCTAGTTAAGGCCAAAGGAACCCATAATCTGACTTAGCTCACTGGATGCCTACATAGGAAGTTTGGGACACAGTCCCATCTAGCAATGGAATGTTTCTTTGCCTTGCACCTTCTTCAGGACACATGGTCCCTTTGGGATGTATAGAGGTGTGATGACACTTAAAGAAAAGTGTTTGGATGCTAACTGTAATCTGATACATGCTATACAGGTGACCTCAGACAAGTTGCCTATACTTTCTCTGTTCTAGTTTCCTCATTGCAGAAAAATATTATCTTAATAGTGTTTATCTCATGGAATTGTTATAAATATCAAATGTGGTCATGTATATAAAATATTTAGAACATGGTCTGGTACTTGAAAATCTTCTGTATGAATTTGACATTATCGTATGGAGAGGTCAGGGAGAGCTTTTCTACCAAAACCATATTTTAGCTTTCATGTGGAGCTGTCCAGTTGAAGAATGGAGCAAGAGCATTCCACAAAGGGGAAGGGCAAGGGCAAAATCCCTGAAGTGGGAAAAAACTTTACCAATTCAACAAACTCCATGAAGGTGAGTGTGGCTGGAGAATAGTGAGAGAGAGAGAGATATTGGCAGTAAAGCTGAAGAAGTAGGTGAAGTCCACATCATGTGTTGTCTTGGAGATTTTTCACTTCATTCTACATTCAATGGAAAGGGCTGTAATAGGGAATGAATTGCAGGGCGACAGGAATAGAATTGGGTAAACTAGATAAAATGTATAATCTAGGAAAGAGAAGATGATGGCTGGGACGAGATATATCCCAGATATAAAATCTGGGATAGATTATAAACATATTTCAAGTGTAGAAGCAGATGGGAATTGATGACTTGCTTCAGGCTTGAAGAAGAGGGAAGCTTCAAGAAAGCATTTGAAGACTCTGACTTGAGCATCTTGGGGGATAGAGGTGTCATTCACTGAGATGGCTAACAGTAGAGGAAGAACCTCTGGGATGAAGGAATGTTGAAGATCAAGGCATTGGTTTTAAACATATTACATTTGAAATATGCAAGCAGATATTTCAAGCAAAGTGTCGTTTGTACAGGTCTGGAGATCCAAAGGGATGCATAGAATGGGGAATATTAATGTAGAAGTTGTCCACATATAGCTGGTATTTGAAGCCCTCTGAGAGATTGAAAGCACTGAGGGAATTCCGGAGAGTAACAATAAAGAGGAACCAGGCTGAGACCTGTCAAATGCCAGGTAGAGAATAAGGAATTGACAAGGAAAGTGAAAAGGAGCGGCCAGAGAGGTAGAGAGAACACAAGGCTATTAACATGTCCCTGAAGCCAGGAGAAGAGCCCATTTCTCAGAAGAATTGGCCAACAGTGTAAAAAGGAAGGCAAGAAACACTGACTCCTATCTAAAATAGAATCCACTGATACCAGTTTGAGGCCAAAAAAAAAGGAGCTCACTTCAAGGGAATGTGCATAGCTAGAAGAACCGAGAAGGACTACAATGTCTTGGGACTGTCTTCTTTTCTGCCCAACTTGGCACTACCTGCAGCTGTAAAATATTTAGAAACTAATCATTAACCATGCTTTGAAAGCTCTTTTGTGCCAGTCCGTCTGCCTGCCTTTTATCTGATCTCTGCACCCAGTTCTTCTACGTTGGAACATGCACTAGTCAAAATGTCCATTATTATCACAAATAATGAATTAGATGACTCATGAAGCCTGAATCTTCA
The DNA here is from genome assembly GCF_023851605.1 of Tamandua tetradactyla. Classification (NCBI taxonomy): domain Eukaryota; kingdom Metazoa; phylum Chordata; class Mammalia; order Pilosa; family Myrmecophagidae; genus Tamandua; species Tamandua tetradactyla. The sequence continues at coordinate 159,984,828 of NC_135332.1, forward strand.
AAGTCAAGCTTCCAGATGAAAAATAAAAATTTCCATCATCTGTATGTCTAACATTATGTGGATAAGGCTCAACTCCAAGGAATGATGGGATTCTGGGCACAAGGTACAGTGTAGGGAGAATATTTTAGAGTATGAAATTATCTCACATAAAACAATACTAGATGTCTATAGTGAATCTAACTTGAATAAATAAATGGATAAAACAATGCTGCTATAACTTATCTTTTTCTCTAACAATAGATTATGTTCCTGGAATGTCAAAGGAAATATCAAAGATATCACGATGATGGTAAATCAGGAATAGTTTCATATGGACAAATTTAACAACCTTTACTTTCAGTCTTTGAATGTTATTGGTGGGTTTCTTCTCTGTTCCTCTCCTTCACTTTTCTCTCAGGAATAGGTGAAGTTTCAGGCATTGTACTCTATATCCAGATCAACCCACAATGCCAAAGGAGAGGAGCTTTTCCTATACCTAATGTTGGAATATGCTGAGTATGGTTTCCCTTTAGAAACTAGGAAAAAACATACGTCTTAACAGTTAAGAGCATGGGTTTGGTGTCAGGGCAAATCTGAGTTCAAATCACAGCTCCAATACCTACAAACTGAATTACTTAACTACTCCAAGTCTCATTTTCCCTCACCGTAAAATGGCAATACTAATACTATCTGCGATTATTTGAATACTTGTGAATTTTTGCAAATATTAAATGCGTTAATGCATGCGAAACAGTTAGCATTAAATAAATGCTATCATCATTTACTACTGCAATTATCATTAACAACCGCAACATTATTCCTAAACATAGGAAGAATGTTGAGGGATTCTGGGTTACTCATCAGTGAAAGAATCTCCAAACATCACTTTTTTCTCTCTTTAAAGTTTTTTGCTTTTTGAAGTTGGAGGAGTTATCTAGGCCCAATGCTGCTCTCTTTGGGAAGAATTCAATTACAGATGCATCTCTTTCTCAACCCATCCACACTCCCCTCACAACTTAGTTGCTTTCCTGGGTGTTAGTTTTGGAGAAAGAGTATTGTTTGGTCTGCTTTGGCTCTAGAATGCATAAATATATCTAGTCAAGACCAAAGAAGCTCTTAAGATCTAGATCACTGGAGTTCTACATGAGAGTTTGGGATCAAAGCACTAGCTAGTAACGAAGTAATTCCTGCTTCCCATTTCCCTTAGTCTCAATGAAAATTGTGGTAGCTTTCAATGGAAGGTGTTTGAGATGATATGTAGGTTCTTGCCTTCCTTCTCTATAAATAGTTGTCATCATTGCCCTTACAAAATTCACAAATTTTATCTTCTATTTATTCATGGACACGCCATCCCATTTATTTGACAACCAACCTGAAGTCAGTATGGAATGAATATGTTTCAAATAAGTCAATGATTCCATGTAGCCATCCATGGTATAATCAGTTAATGGGAATTCCATTTTATAAAGGTAATTGATGCATTTAATTTCCCTATGTAAAAATCTAACTAATTGCTTGTATTATACTGTTCCTGAGTGATTTCACACACACACTGGATCATTTGAGCCTTGCAACAACCCTGTAAAGTAGTAGGTGTTATTTTCATTCTTACTTTGCCGATGATGAAACTGACAATTTAAAAGATTAACAGATTATCCAAGAAAACACATATAATAAACAACAAAGCTATCACTTGAATCCACAAGAGTACCAGAGTCAAAATGCTTTTTATACTATCCTTTGGTTTCCTTCCTATAGGAATGGGATGCTGTTACCCTATCATACTTAAACACACACACACATGACAAATCTGAACTCCTTCTATGGCTTTCCAGGAGCCCTGTGATCTGCCCTATGCCATTCTGTCCTTACACTCCGTCAAGGTCTACTCTGTTTAGCCCTGTAGCCATTTGTGTTTATTGACTACCTAATGCTCATTCCTGTCTAAAGGCTTAGCCCTTTGCTCTCTTTATCTATTACTGCATTACAAGCCACCTCAAAATCTGTGGCACAAAGTAACCATTTTATTATGATCTCGGGTTCTTTGGATCTCAGATTTGAATAGGAGATACCATGAATCATTATTTCTACTAAATGCTGTTGGGATCCTCAGCTGGAGCAACCCAAAGGCTGGAAGTGACTACAGCTGGAGACTGGTGTCATCTGGAGGCATCTTTACCCACATGTGTGGTGGTTGATGCTGGCTGTGGACTGGGAATCCATTTGAGGATGTTGTTGGCTAGGCAACTTGCTTTTATCTCCAAGTGAATTTAGCCTCTTCATGGCATGGAAAGGGTAATAAGAGTAAGCATCCCAAGAGAACAGGATGGAATTATATAGTAATTTTATGACCCATTCTCAAAAATCATTTTGGTGTTGCCTCCACCACACTCTGTTGGTTCAGGCCTTCTCAAAGTTCTACCAAAGTTCAAGAGAAGAATGTCAAAGACACATTGAAATTAGAGCACAGCAGATGGCACATTTTGTGTCAGCAATCTTTGGAAAATATAATCTGCCACATACTTGCTATTTGTTGCCTAAATAGTTTTTCTTTATATTCTTTATATTGCTGGCTTCTTATTATCATTCCAGTGTTTTCTCAAATGGCACCACCTCTGACACTTGTATTAAAATACTACTATTCCTGTATCCCAGTTTTCTTTAATCCTGCTTAATATGTCATGTATCCTGCCTGGTTTTCTCTCTCTCTGTCTCATCTATTCATCACCCATCTATCTCTCTTTGTCTGTCTGTCTGTCTATCTATCTATCTAATCTATCTATCCAATTTTCATCTATCTATCAATATCTATGTACCTATCTATCCATTCATCCCTGTCTATCATCTTTCAACTATCTTAAACACTTCTTATTGCTTCTGTACTCCATGATGGCCAGGACTTCCTCTTCTTTTATCCCATATTCTGCATACAGAACACTGGCTGGCACACTGATGTTCAATAAAGATTTGTTGTACAAATAAATTTATGAATAAAATGCCTAATATGATTGAAGTTATCAAACGATTTTGTTTTGGAATTAGTGACACATAGACCTGCAGTAAGATCACTGAGTACTTGCAAGTGGGAAGTACTGAAAGGAAAGGCTGAAAGGACTGATGGAAAGGGGTAATAAAATCAAGTTCTGTGACTTCATAATGTTACCCTGGGCCAACTCTGACTACCAAAATTCCCAAATCAAGTTATTTTGAGGAGGTTTATCAGGCTTTCCAAAGAATTTAGGATATAAGAAACATGTCGTGATACATCATTCCATTGCTTAAACTTGTGGTTAACTCAGTCCTCATGTAACAGAGCCTCCCTTTAGCCTATAAATTTTATTGCACCAATTACTCATTCTCAGAAATGCTTTTCCCTTCCTTTGTTTTATTCTACTTCATGGCATTAGATGATAAATTCAGAATTTGAGAATGTCACCTCAAATTTTGCTTTGTATGGGATCAAGAATTGAGGTTACTTATGTAACTACTCTTGATAAATTTCCAACTTTTATTTTATTGTTTTACAGCAAAGCAGTAGTTGAGAAGACCTGTTACTCTCCTAAATAGTAAAATTGCCTTCCATCTTTAATAACTAGGTGCAGATTTCCTTCTTAAGTCATTGCCATAGATTTAAATTTAACTGATTACTCCTAAATGATCATTTCCAACCCCCTCTCTTAATGACTTCTCTCTTAAAGACAAGATTTATATATCCAATTAGTTACTGGACATTTTTGCTTTGAATTACTCACCAGTGCCTCAAATTCAACATTTCCAAAGTTTGTTTTATGATTGACCTTGAGGAACTGCATCTCCTTCTCTCTCTTAGTGAATGGACCCACCGTGAGAGATAGATTTTCCATGAAGCTCATGAAATTCAAACCCCTGCACCTGCATTTGTTATAATTTTGTATTCTTGTATGATTTTTCACCATTAGGAAGCACATCCATTTGCTATAGCCAATAAAAAGTGAACATTTTTAAAAATATATGATTTTTTTCTTTTTTTAACAATTTTTATTATGAAATATAAGATATATACAAAAAAGCAATAATTTTCAAAGTAATTTTTAACAAGTAATTACAGAATAGATTTCAAAGTTTGGTATGGGTCACCATTCCACATTTTCAGATTTATTTTCCTAGCTGCTCCAAAACACTGAAAGCTAATTTTATGATCATGAACTAGATTGGCCTTAGCAGGAAACTGGGCCCTGTGAATTAATTATCTTTTCCCTAAAGAGAAGCTATGGGTTGCATTCAAGAATAAAAACCTAATTTTTCCTAATGTTTTAAAACTTTTTACTGTTTAAACTGGTTGACTATTTTATTACTAATAAATACCTTGAGCAATTCAGCTCATTCAGTTACCTCAGTGTCAAGGAATATACCTGGAAATTACATTATTCAAATACAAATGCTCTGTGGGTGCTTTGCTGATATATTTTATTAGCTTAGAAGCGTGATCTTTTTCAAACTAAAGTTCTGGTCATATTATATGATGTAGAATTTTGAGTTGGAACAAATGAGTAAAGATTTTCTTAGCAATATCTTGGCTCTACCCACTGTTATTCCTTTTGCTTATTTTTGGAGAGAAATGGATTTTCTTTATATCCAGATATGGGTGCTGTCCTAGTTAAACTTTACAGTGTTCACAAAAGGCTATTGACCTTGCCCGCACTTTGGCTTAGGCTTCTACCCTGGATGGGACAAAGAAAATGAGTACCCTAAAGACACTTGCCAGGGAATATTATTCTATATTCACTGCTCTCCAATATTTGGCAAAGGCTCAGCTGGGAGAAATAGCATTTATAGAAAAATCTGTGGAGTTTATGCAGTTCATCTATTCTTCTAGGTTTTCAAAAAGACCCTCTTTTAAAAATTTTTATTTATTTATTTATTTTTAAATTGACAAACCCAAACAACATACAAACATGAACATTCGTAACATACAAACATTCCATACATGGTGTACAATCAATGGCTCACAATATCATCACATAGTAGTATATTCATCACCATGATCATTTTTTAGAACATTTGTATCACTCCAGAAAAAGAAATAAAAAGAAAACACTCATGCATACCATACCCCTTGCCCATCCCTGTCATTGACCAGTAGTATATCCATCTACCCAATATATTTTAAACTTCGTTCCCCTTATTTTTTTTTCTATACCCCTTATAACTCCTTTTCATTGATCACTAGCATTTCGCTCTACTCAATTTGTCAAAAAGACCCTCTTGGATTATGCTAAATATCAGAGAACTGAGTATGCAGCATCTAGCTCATTTTCATTAAGTTGTTTCCCCAAATGATATTTGCATCCTAAATTTAGAGACACTGTTAGAAACACCTTAATAAACATTATTACTTGGTTCACCCTAAAGGTGTTCATGGTAATACTGCTCATGATGTTAGAGTGAGAGTTGTCTAGATTTCCTTCTCAAGGGGGCAGTTTTTTAACAGCTTCAGAATAATTAGAATGTTCACTTTCCAGGGAAGGATTTTGGATACAACATTGATCTCTATTTAGACTAAAAGGTTCGGTAATCCTGCAGGTTTTATGCTGGTCTACTTTTACAGTCTTTATCCCACTCTTTGAGGGAGAATACTTTGGCCCACAACTGCTTATCTATTCTCATTCATTCATCTATTGAATCAGGAAGAGTTTATTGAGTCCTTGTCACTTGAAATCATTGAGGACATAGCAGTGAAAAACAAAATTCCTACCTTATGGCTCGCATGTTCTAATAAAGTGTAAGATTGCTCCTGGCTTCCATTAAATGAGACTTTTTAGGAGACTTTCTTTCAAATCTTAGTCGCAGGACTGGTTATGTCCTGATCAACTTCTTTATCATATGGCTGCAGTAAATCATTAGCTCATAGAAAACCTCATGCCCCATTTGCCTACCCTCAGCTGATGATGATCAGTGCACAGTATACTTTTTAAAGTTCAAGCTCATTATAGATTTCATTTCATGCACCTACCCTTATCTCCCCTCACTTTATTTTTTTAGCATGACTTAAAATCTGACATGTCACTTTGTGTATATGTCTTTATAGGAGTCTAATAGGGTTTAAACAGCAACCTTGTGTATAAAACATAGGTGCATGTAAATAAACAAATAAAAATACTTGCCCCCTTATCCCCTCTCCCCAAGCTTCTTTTCTCTAATCCACTTTACCAGAAACAACTTTCTAAAACCACTTCTATCAAATCATAAACTTTCTAATATCCTTGGTGACTTCTCAAATTAGCCTTTCTTGAACCACCCCTGCTGATTTATGTCATTTCCACTACTTCCCTTATCCACAGCACAAATCCCTACTTCATTAGAACAGTTTGTAGATTCCCATCGCAAGTGGTTTGCTCTCTCTCACTTCTGAGTGTTCATGTTTGCTCTTTCCTTTGTTTAAAAAGCCCCTCCCCCTCCACACAGTCTCACCTGGCTTGCTCCTGTTCACCCAGTGTCCTGTTTTCTGGGAAGCCCTACCTGCTGCCTCAGGCTCAGGTGGGTGCCCCTCCTTTGGGTTGCCATAGCATCCTCTGCTTACGTCTACCCTGCACTTATCTCAATGCATTATAGGTATTAGTTTGTCTGTTCTTGTCTGTCGCTAGACTGTGACCTTCTCCAGGGAGGGGACCATCTTTCATCTCTATGTCCCGGGGCCTTGCACAGTAGCCCATGGAAAGGAGTCAGTGTAGATTTGCAGGTGACTCAGTGAAGGAGAGACAGATTTCCAAAGGCTGCCTAGAAAACTGGATTTCTTCCTCAAGTGATTCTTGTTTCCCTACAGGTTTAAAATGGCCTCGAGTTTGCTCAGACAATTTGCAGCTAATGACTGTGAATGAATATTGATTTTGCTTTTTATTCCACCTCTTGGAAGTTAATTCAAAAAGACAAAAGAGAATTCCAAAGAGAAGACTAATACTTCTTTATGGTTGGTATGTTTCTTTCCTCAGATTATGATCACATTGAGAAGCACTAAACCTAGCACAAACAGATCCTCAATAAAGATTAGTTAAGGAGTAAATGAATGAATGAATGAATGAAAAATCTGTGCCTACATGGTATATGCTGGTTTAATAGTGAGAAAACCTGGTTGTTGTCTGATGCTGGGAAACTTCTCCTTTGCTCCAACACCATTGTTTATGATTGACATTTTGGGGACAAGGATTAAGAATAAAGACTGCAGGAACAAGAACTTAGTGGTTTTAGTTTTTAAAAAAGTATCTGGTTGCTTGTTTTTGTGAATACAGGCAGGTCCCATTAATTAGAGTGTCAGAGGGCTTGGAGGTTTAGGACTGAGAATGAAGGGAAGGAGTCTGAAATAGGACAAACACATGGACAGTGGAGGCCACCACTCAACCAAACCTCATCACCTTTGCCTAAGACAGGCCCTACTAACTCAACACATCATTATGTCCTTTTTGCTCTCTCTCTCCATCTTTTCTTATCACATGTTGGGTATCTTGGAAATGTTAGGGGTAAAACAGAGGGCAAAATAAATACAACTATTTCTTCATAGACCTTATAACCTGGTGAGAAACTCTAATGGAAAAGGAAGCAATTGCTCCTAAAATGGGGTGTTCAGAAGTGTGGGAGCATATTAGAGATATCTACATGGGTTTCCAAAACCTCTTCAGTAGTGTGGCTAGAAGTCCAAGACTTGGTATCCAGGTATTGGCAGTCTTCATAAGGGGTCTTTAAAAAGTTCTCATGTCTCTGTAGAAAGCTGGAGCTGCGTGAACACCTCTTCTAACAACAGAAATGCACTGGCTTACCTACAGTTTTCTCAGGTTCTCTCTAGACTCAGCCTTTGTTCATTGATTGAGAGTTTCAAAATTTCTCAAGTAATTAAAGAGCTTGGCTTGAACACATCAAAACATTTGCTGTCAGGAAATCCCTCAAAGACTATCTTTCCCTTTTTTAGAGGTGAGTTTAAGGGCAGATTCACATGCAAATGTGGAACTGAGTCTTAATTTTTCTACTCCATTGTATTACCTGAAAGCAGATGACCAAAACTTAAACAGTGCTCTCAGCTTTACCAAAGAGACACAGATAATTAAAATTGTATGTTTCACTCTTGAGGATTGAAAACTTCAACACAAATGAAAAAAATTCTTGAAAGCTCAACGCTTATGTAAAACAGCTATTGGTTTAAAGCTCTTCATGAATCAGCTGTGGGTGGGTAAAAACAGGTCTATCAAGATTCTGAAACTTGATTTTGTTCTTTGTTGAACATATACTTAGCTTGATACAAAGTGATATGCTATCTGAAGAGAATAAGTATAAACTTTTTGCTTCAGTTACCAAATGATTATCTTATCAACAGCTATTATATATCTTCCTATAAACCATGAGATTAAATACAGCACCACCTAAGTAGGACAGATCAGCATTTGAGCTTCTTATTAGGATTATGGGAATGTAATTGCCAGAAGAAATGACAGATTTGATAAATTGTCTATTATTGATATACAAAAATGAATAATATGTAGTTAAATAAATTAATATACAAATACATATTCAAAAATGAATAAATATGCAGCTAAATAAATTTATATACAAATATGTATAAAACTTGTCATAGTATCTCATTTTATAAAAAACAGAGCCATTTGACTACAGTTGTACTTTTTGCAAGGAAGGAATGCTAGAGTGAAGATAGAATCCAAGTACTTGGGTTTTAGTACAAGCCACCAAAAAAGGAGAATTCATTCCTTACTTACTGCCTGTGGACTCTTTTATATGAAGACTTAATAATTAATAAATAGTGATAAATTTGAAATATCACAGTGTGAATGGCGCAAAGAAGGTGTAGGATTTTCTGCCTGGTTGGGCATATATGACACAGAAAACACATATGAAAATCTAATTAATGAAACCAGCTGAAAAACGATACATTCCAATTGGGTAGTGCGGTCAATTAATGTTGGTTCAGTTTAGGGGAAGGAAGAAGGAAAGGAGACAAGGGCCAAGCTACTTAGGGTTTGTAGAAAAAGTAGGTGTGAGGAAAGGGCATTTTATGCAGGAGAGCAGTGCTAAATATGCTGAATATATTTGAGGGACTGAGGGTAATCAGTTAATCTGGAACAAGTTTTTTTGTTTGTTTGTTTTTAGAGTCATGGAGAAAATGCCAGAAGAAAATGCAGGTTGCTTGTAGAATGCAGAAATGAATTTTTCTTCCCAAATAATAAAAGACAGTGATTTACTTAGAAACCAGCCATTGGACAAAACATTGATCCAGTAACCTCAAATCCTATTTGAAAACATGTAGGTTATATACTTATTTATATATGAAAATATATCTAATAATCCTAATTTTTCAAAATGCATTGCAATTTTATGCAAAATCAATGTTGGTGTTTATCGAAAGAGGACGATATGCTTTACATACTTTACTTCAATAAATCTTCTCAACAATTCTATGAAGACACATTATCTTACCTAACTCTCAGAACAAGCCTTTTAGGTAGGGGTTAGCATCTGAATGCAGGCGGGTTCTGCAACTGCTCAGAACCATAAGTCAAGGGCATGAGGCCTGGCCAAGGTTGCTCTCAAAGCTCATGCTGGAACCACCATGCTAGTGGCAAATGTAAATAGTTCTAATGAACACCGTAGGACAAACATTGCCCCAAACCCAGACCAATGTTGGGCATGAGGTCGATACTTCGAAAATACCTGTTCCAATCCATTATTCCAATAGAAGCACATCTTGGTCGTACAAAATCAGGCAATCAAGTTTCAGAGGACAAAATAAGGGATGATACCCCAAGACACCAAATGAGAAATGAAAGTTTTGGATTTTCATTGTCAGTGAATGGAGTTGATACTCTAAAACGTAAAAGTTCTCATTGTTGCAGAAAACGTGAAATGATCCTTTTACTCCTTCCCAAATATCCTTCTGGCTTTGACATTTATGGGTTCCAGCTTAGTGATTAATAGTACAAGCCTGAGAGCCAGATGAATGCCGGGGCCCTCATCTTTGCCCTTCCCCCTGGATAGCCAGGAAGAACTTGTTTCACTTCTCTGAATCTTGGTTTTATTTCTGTAAAATGGGATAATAACATCTCCTTCTGACCATTGATGTGAGGTTGAAATGAAAAGGATGATAGAAAGTACTTTGTGAAGTGCCTGGCATGGAATTAATACTCAATAAAAAGTAATGATTATTACTCATTTCAGGCAACCAGCATTATTCCTAAGAGGAAAGAACTGTTCAAAGGGAACAATGAAATCAGAGTGGATTTCCTGTTCTGTGCCTTTTTAGCGTTTCATCAAAAGCAACACAATGCAGCCGAGTCTCTGTGAACAAGCCCAAGATTGAAGCTTGCATCTCTGATTAATGCAGTGCATTGAGTACAACAAGTAATCTGGAGAAGGCTAAATTCATGCACGGTTTAAGTTGAACCCAAGTGGTCAAGGATCTTCACGGGCTCTGTTAACCTCAGAATATGGCCTCAATTCAAAGACAAAGCATCATTGAGAAACAGGCTATGTTTTGGTATTGTGATAACACCAGTGGTGTATAGGCTTTGTGGCAATTCAGCTCCTTTATTTAGGAGTTATACCTTCATTCCTATAACAATATCCTTTTCTAGCTCTGGGAAAGCACCAGCCTAGCAACAGGATGCTAAGATACCTTTTCCCTTCTGTATATATAGAAACAGAGGGAATAAGAGGGATAAGGAGAGAAAGAGGAGTCTCTGCAGTCCAGACTGGTGATACTGTCACCTATTTCTGTGTCACCTTTAGAGAGTATCAAATGCATACATACAAATTATCTCATTTTATGCTCACACAGCAAAAAGGAAAATGAGCCCAGAGAGGTTACATACAGTTTCAAGAGCTCATACGGTATGGCAAAGCCCCCATTAGGAGCCTGATCTGTTCTCAGGTCAAGTTCATTTCCCATCATATAAAGTTCCTGAGTAGTGATATTCACTAACTTTCGTGTAGTGCTTTACAGTTTATAAGCCTTTCTACACTCATAACCCCACTTGATTCTCACAGTAGTGTGGATGCAGAGAAGTTTTTTTTTCTTTTTTTTTTTTTTTAGGTGCATGGTCTGGGAATCGAACCCTAGTCTCCCGCATGGAAGGTGAGCATTCTACCACTGAAACACCCATGCACCCTGGATGCAGAGAATTTTAAGATCTCATTTTTAAGAATCAGGAAACTGCCTCAGATGATAAGGAGTAGATCTCAGACTTGAACTTTGTGCCATTCATTAATTCAAGATATATTTACTGAACATTTCATACACCAGAAACTTCTCTAAAATATAACAGTAGAAGGGAGAATACTCCCTGCCCTTATGGAACTCAGATTCCAATGGAGGAGATGAATACAAATAAAATGCAATGTCAGATAAAGACAAGTTGTATGAAGAAAAATAAAATAAAGAAGAAAAGATGGGGATAGGGAAGGGGTTATTTTAGGTCAAGTGACAGGCAGGTCTTTCAAAGGCGAGACATTTGAACAGAGACCCAATAAGGTGAGCAGTAAACCGGGAGAATGAGATAAGCTTTCCAGGATCGTGAACGTCAAGGTTAAAGGCACTCCACCTTGGTGTACCAGAGAAACCACACGGTAACCAGGGGAGAGAAGGTTGCGCGAGCTGGGCATGAGTGAAAGGAGATGGATTTGGATATGGTTGTCAAAGCTCTGGATTGGATAGGGCTGGCCTTGTCAAAACTATTTCCTGTACATCCTGGGTGCGTCATGACTTTTTCAAAGATCTCAATGGGTTGGAAAAAACAATTCAAACGTGATGGTCATATGCCCTTGCAAGTTGCCTTCACTGCCAATTCATTTCCATTCTTGCTCTTGGCACAATTCTTCCCAGCCACTGCCATTGTTCCCTGTTCCTTTCGCATCATTCAGGACCAGCTGAGCAGACATTACAATATCATAATTACTTTAATGTTACACATAGTTCTCTCTTAAGCAATAAGTCATTTTATTTTATTTAACTTTGTGGGTACTAGTCATGATGAAATAGCTTTGAAGAGCAGGATGCTAAAATGATTTTATATGGGCATTTGGGTAACCATGAAGTTCTTCTAAACTAAGGGAATAAATTGAAACAAAGTAGAAGCTCTGAAAACAAAGTCGTTTATCAAAGTAGACTCAAAATGCTGGAGGGAAACTATTGCAGTTACACCATAAATTTATATTGATTCATTGGAAATCCTGGGTTTCAAGGGAATGTGTTGGTGACATCATCGTGATTATTTTGCCAGTGTGTAGAAACCAGATGGAATCTGGGAACCGGAGTTATAAAATAAGATCATCAATTTATCTAGTAAATTCTTAATTAAACTATTAGGTATTCTTTTGCTTAAATATTTTATTCTTTCCAGCAAATGTATAGCAAAGATTGTAGCTGAGAAGGCCCTCTCTATCAACTAGCTCTGATTGCAACATACCTACTAATAAGTACTGAATTGGGCAATGTCAAATAAACCTCTCAGTGTTTTTGCATTGTAATCAGTGAGTTTCCAAACTTACCTTTCCAAAAAGCCTGTTGTCAGTTCAGCTGCATAACTAAGGAGCAGCCAATAGATAATGCTCTTTGATTTTGGGTGGATAAGTTCTTTTTTTTTTTTAAAAGCCAGTTGCTGGTATGAAAGAGGAAATTACATGTATGATAAATGACATAAAGTTTGTATTTTATCAGGTGACATGGTTTCTTTTTCTACATTATTTTCAGAGTTTGCTCTGAATACGGGAAGTGCTGGGTCATATAAAGCTTCAAGATGACCACAAAGCCCTTTACATTTGCAAAGGATTTCTTCAGAGGAACCACCTCAGATTCCTATATCCAAAGGTGTCTGTCTACCCTGTAATTTTCTCTGTAAAGAACAGGAAGAAATAATATAATTCTAAGCAATGCCTTCAGGGTTTGTGAGAGAAGTTCTGAAAGGTGGCTACTAGCCATCTGATGGCTTCCCTCCCCTCCCTTCAGCCCTTCTGGGATGACTGGCTGACTTAGCCTGGTGCTGCCCCTTCCCAAATGGTCCCGTCTGACATAAGCACCGGCTACAGGGCTGACTCAGTACTACAGCACATTAGTTTCAGTCCCACGGGGTCTCATCTTCACTGTCTCCATTCAGAGACAGCCATATGTGTGAGCATGTGTGAAGTGCAGGAAAGGCACAACAGCTCAGTCTCCCCTCTTCTCCGTTCCACCACACCCTCCCTTCAAAAGCACCCACCATTCCTTGACTTAGGTCCACCAGCCTTGCCGTATCTAAATACACTTTAAAAATAGTCCATCTTTTTCATTAAGGTTAAAATTTAGATTCACATTTTTGTTTTAACAAAATTATAAGCATTTTTACCTTAAGAACCTCTGGGGTCAGTTGCAAATCACTAAACTCTTGACCAAGGGCTACTTGGTTTGGGTCTCCAGAACTCTTTCATGAGTAAACTCTTGTTCCATTTCAAAGGATTCATGCTAGGCAGGTGCAACAGGAACTCTCTTCCGTTTTAAGTGAGGGTCAGAGATTTTGAATGACTTCCCTCTCTTTTTTTATTTCTTCCCTAACCAGAAGTTCCCAAAATTGTCAAAAAGGCAAATACTTATCTTTTAATTGGAAAATCTGCTTCCCTCCTCCTAAATTAATTTCTATGAAGCTATATATCAAAATAAATATTTACAAAAGAGATGAGTAACAGGATAAGTAAAAGAAGTACCTGCTTATAAAATAATACCAGCCAAGGGCAGGCCACGGTGGCTCAGGAGGCAGGATTTTCACCTGCCATGCCAGAAACCCAGGTTCAATTTCCAGAGCCTGGCCATGCGGAATAATAATAATAATAATAAAAATAACAGCCAAGGTTTATTCACCACTTACTATGAACCAAGCACTTTCCATGTACTTTTCTCTTAATCTTATTTGTGGTGTGTGGTCATCAAGGCCCTTAAATGATGTGAGAGGCTATGACAACCACTTAATAAATACATTAAATATAATACATTTTATGCATAAAAGTACTGAATTTTATTGTATTTGAAAGCAAAAAAATAAGATGTGAAAGAACATTTGATAACCGCCAGATTTTTCTCTAAGTTAAATAGAAGTTGTTTCAGTAGCTCCACTTAGAGCCCTTATTGAATAATCAACTCATCGGCTACCAAGATTTAGTAGTTGCTATTATTATTATTAATATATTGAATTTTTTGACACATGAATCATATGGATATAAGCAATGCAATATGACCCAGAAGTTCTGTTATTTTTAAATGCCATTTATTGATGAGAAACAAAAGATTCAGAGAACCACCACAAGTTTGGCTTCCCATGAGTTTTCTATGCTGAAGGTCTTCTCTTAGGTTTGAGCTATACAATTTAAATCACATCTGAACAGGTAGAATAGGACACAACGGAGAAAAAGAGAAATGGTATAAAGGTAAAGAAAGATGGAGAAAAACAGAATTGTAAGCTATAGAAGAGAAGTTTTCAGGGGAGAATAACATGGTGGGTGAAGACTGATAACCACAGCACTGAAATACGCTTTCCTCTCCTTTCTGCTCACAGAGCTGGACCATATTTCCCAGCATCCCTTGAAGTTAGATGTAGCTAAATGAATTGGGCCATTCCAATGGAATGTGAGCAGAAGTACTATACACCACTTTCTTCCTCCTGAAGATGTTATGGGCATGACCTTAGCAATTTTGGAAACCATGTGCTGAAAATGGCAGAGCCTTCCGTAGTCTGGTTCCCTGAATAACCACACAGAGCAGAGACACTGATGACTTAAAGCCTCTCTCTGCTCAGGTCTGTTTCACAAGAAAGAAAGAAATTTCTACTTTGCTAACTTACTGATTCTTGGCCATGTATTTGTTTTAGTAGCTTGGTCTACTCTACTATATATAGCTTATTATTAGTTCATGGGAATTCAATCTTTATAGAGACAATTGGGAAAAGCACATCCTAATAAAACACAGGCAAATATTAGATGTTTAAAATCCTTTAGGCATGGTTGAAGAAAAATAAAAGTAATAATGAAGAATTGGAACTAAAATAGATCATGCAATGGTGATATTTATGCCCCAGATCTACTCTTCTGACAGCCATATCTCACAGACATGAGTTAAATGTTTGTAATAATATCTTGGAAACATCCAACACTTGTCAAAAGGTAATAGTAGCATTTTGGAAGTCACATGTAGGCGCAACACGTTTTGCTGACTCTAGGGCTTGATTCAATCTTCAATTTGATGGACACTTCCAACCCCAGTCTATAAAGGAGGCCTCTACTCTGTTTTATTGCCTCCTTCTAGGCTACTAGACTGCCTTCTCTGTCAAGCTAAGGAAATCTTCTAAATTGTGGTCTTCACATTCCTTGAATTTTTCAATAACTGGTAGACTGGTTTTCTTGACATATGGATATCCAAGAACCATTTTAAAGACATCTACTCTTGGAGACAGTCCTCTCCACTTTATATTTCATTATTACTGATTCATTGGTTTTACAACCACAGCTTCTCTGCTTAATCCATACACATGATTTCTGCTGAATTGATAACCTAAAAATCTCAATCCCAATTATGCCTATAAATATATAACCCATCTTTAAGTACATGGCAACTCTATCTAATAACCAGATATCTGGGGTATATTTCATATCAATTCACTCATTCTGATAATTGGTATGTGTTTAATAGCTAATGAAAGTGAGGAAGAAATATGGCTTCTTTCATGATGAATCAAAACAAAGTGTTTTTTTCTTTTAGTTCAAAAGGTGGGCTTGGGCTTTCTATTGGGAATGATTATAATAACAGTTAGAGAAAACATGTTTGGGATAGCTCTAAACATAGAATAAAAACTACCCCCCCAATTCACTGGAGGAAAGTCAAATCCCAACATAGTGATATGCTACCAAAACATAAGAATCAACTACTTGGCGACTGAAACCATGGAAGCCGTTGATAGAAAATATACATAATTGACACTTTGTCCTGCCACTCCGATGTAGTAAATCATCGACCTTTAATTATAGAACAGATTCCCACTGGATGTCTCCTCCCTTGTTAAAAAATGCTGACAGCTAGTATTTCTGCCTTCCGTGAGCACCTGAGAGAAAGCAACAGAAGAACATCTGCCTGGGGAAAATAATAAAATCCCCTAAGATACATATGCACTTTTGCATGACCTTTATATTAAGTTGCCACTCTTGTGGTTCCTTCCTAAAATCCTTTCAAGGAGAACCAGGTACAAAACCAGAAAAGGGTAGAGTTGTTGACTTTTCCACACAGACTATTAGGGAAGCTACTGAATCCAAATCAGATTGTGAAAATCAGTGTGAAGACAGAAAGCCATGTTAATGACTTGAAAAATAAATGATATTGATATAAACAAAAATATCTGAAGGAAAATACCAAACCGGTATTATAATTGAATTTGGTAGTTATGGTGACTTAAGAAATCCTCAATATATCTGACCTCTGCTTCTGTTTCAATAACTAGTACAGGGTGCTTTCTTTAGCACAATCAAAATTCAAGAATGGGATATAGGAGGAATTGTAATTACATATCTATTTTAGCGCCAGCTGTTTCGAAACTGTTGAAATATTGGTATTAGAGCTTAAAAAGATCTTAGACAGCAGTTCCACCCTGTTCATGATTTAGGATAAGTGCACACACGGACTTGACTTGTCCAAGGGCCCAGCAGCAAGCACTGTTAGAACTAACTGAAAATTCTCCACTAGTCCAGTGCTTTTTCCTTCATGTCTCATCTGTACCTCCTGCGCCCACCTCCATTAGTAGATCAATTTAAGAATATTTATGTTTCATTTCTGCTCATGGTTATTTATCTCTAATAAGAATAAAAGACTATAAGGGCCAGGCAGGCAGTGGTGGCTGAGTGGCCGAGTTCTCCCCTGCTGTGCTGGAGACCTGGGTTCGATTCCCAGTGCCTGTCCATGCAGGAAAAAAAAAAGACTATAAAGGCCCCTAAACTGATAGTCATAAAACAACCCCATTTTGTTGTGCAATCTTATGATAACCCCATTTTGCAGATAAGCCATTTTGTAAACTATGGCTCATAAGACTAAATAACTTATGCAATGTCACATGGCAAGTTGCAGAGCTGGGATTCAGATACAAGTGTATCTGAATCCAAAGTCCATATTCTTTCTACTATGCATCATTGCCTCTTTTAGCCTTTCAGTGCTTTTGAGGCACCACAAGAGATCCAAAGCAGAGCTAATAATTGAAAGCTTGGCTAATCTCTTCAGAATCTGTTCTCTAGCCACTCATGTCCTGTCAAAAAGGAATTCTTGTGATCAAAATTATTAGAGTTCTTGCTTCTGAAATGACCATTCCAATAATAACCATTAATAACTTCATACAAAAAAGAAGAGATTAATTAACTTCATTTTAAAATGATGATAAGTCAGTAGTCACTGAAAGAAAGGCTGGGGAAGATTGTATTATCTGGTAAAAATCTCTGCAGGCTAGTGATTGCACTATTCTAGTTGACATGGATCATGTCAGTTCTACAGATGGTGTTAAAAATAATAAATAAATAACCCTATGGCTATAGATCAAAAACATCAAGACAGAGTTTAACCCAGATGCTTGCACTGCGTACACATGGCCCATATCCTATCCTCCTTTTTCGGTTGGGACATGGAGGAAGGGAGAGATTACACACAGTTGTTAAAGGAATATTTCCGGGCAAGGCTGCATTAATGCTTTATATATATTTTTTTCTTCCTTCCTCTGTTTAAATTCCTGAAGTGCGTCAGGGCTCATGAGTTTCAGGAAGACATACTCTGTTAGGAGTTGAAGGAAGATTTGCACATTTCCTTTCTGACATGTGGACAGGCAGACTCTCAATAGCAGGGCTTCGACTGCTCACTGGCTTTCTTTGTCTTCATTCACACATAAACCCTTGCCAACTTCCCACTGAAAATGCCACTGCAAAGCCTGAAAAGTTTTTGGATAGACTCTCATGGCTTTCAATCTCCTCTGCAGAAAGAGAAAGCTTAAACAGACAGCCGTCAAAAAAAAAAAAGAAAAAGAAAAAGAAAAAAGAAGGCAGGGTTTGTCCTCAGTATAATCATCATGAAAGCACTTAGAGATAATGGGTTAAGTGAAACTGAAGCAGAAACATACCGATTTGGCAGTAATCTCATTCACAAAATGTTGGAGTGGTTGTAGATGATGCCAAGTTAAACAGGATGATGGACTCACACAATACATGTTTGCAACACGAATGGGTCGCCGGTTCAAGGCCACCCACTTCCAGGTGGCGGGAAGCGGGGGCAGCTGCCCCATCTCTGGAGAGTCGGAGGGACTTCCTGCTCATAGGGCCAGATAGCCTAGGCCATGAGAGTAAAGATGGTTTACTTGTCTTTGGTGTTCCGTGGTCCCTGAGGGAGGCCCCATTCATCCCCCTGTCTGGAGAAATGACGGCCTCTCATTCATTTGCAATTCTTGGGGAAAGCCAAGGAGCAAGTGGGCAGCGGCCATGCCTCCATTTCCGTCGGTGGGAGGAAGCGATGACCGCGGACTTGCTGGCAGAAGCTGGGACGAATATTAAAGAGGCAGCCACAGGTTACAAAGCCATGGGATTCCCATGGAGCCTATGTCCAGAACCTAGACATTTTCCTTTTCTCTTCCAGGCCTCTTTCCGTCTGCTGCTTACTACAGTGTGCTGCTTAATGCCAAGGCGAGACACCTTCCAATGTGATGTCAGGACTCTGGGACATGACAGAGTCCAGCCTGCCACACTGGTGGTGCCTTAGCTTTAGAACCCAGGACAGACCCAATGGCATGGGCAGGAAGTTAACAATCTCATGGAGAGAACATTATTTGAATAACCTTTAGTATTTAAGATCACAAAGATCAGCATTAATAGAAAGTGGCCTTTGAAAATGTTATTTTTATTTGGAGTTAAAGTGATAATAATAATGAGAAAAGCAAGAAATATAACAATTAATATTGATTGGTTAATTAATACTAATAGTTAATACTCTGTGCCAGGCACTCTTCTAAGCACTTCATAAATATTATCCCATTCAATTGTCACAAAAACCCATACAGTTTTAGAGGTGAGAACATTGAGATTCAGAGAAGTTATGTAACCTGTCCAAGGTCACACAGCTGGAAAGCAGCAGAGGTAGACTTTCAAGCCCAGTTAATCTTGCTCCAGAATATGCTATAATTTCTTTGTAATTACTTTTCTTCTTTTCTTTTTTACAAACAAATGTCCCTATGCTCCCCTTCCCCACCCCTTTTCCTTTGGTAACTTCTAATCTACTTTCTATGTTTGCAAATTTGCTATTTCTAGTCATCTCTTGTAAGTTGGTATCATACAAATTCTGTTCCCATGTGTATTGCCTTTGTCACGAGCATCATGTTTTGGAGGTTCTTCCATGTTGCAGTAGGCTTCATCACTTCATGTTTTTTTCCTATGGTAAATAATACCATCGTATGTATGTATGTATCACATTTTGTTTACCCATTCGTTTGTTGATGGACACTTGAGTTATTTCTAGCTTCATATTTTCTGTGTATAATCTGCTATTGGGCACCAAGCTAGATACAGATACAGAAGAACCAGGATGTATGTGTGCGAAGTAACTAAACTCATATTTTTTTAAATGACCGGGAGTTTTATTCCAAGTTTCAATCAAGCCCTTCAAATTAGTCACCTCTGGAAGAAATTATACTTAGAATAATGAAGTGCCCCTCTTTGAAACATGTGTCACTACCCTCTGGTGTTGTAAGCACAGCTGGTTTATAAATCACACAAGAAAATCGGCACCCATGTTTTAGAGTCTCACTTTATCCCTCACTATATACTATAACACCCTTCTTAATCACTAAATGATTCATAAGTAAGTTCAGGCTTCAAGTGACCCCTGGCCATTTCCAAGTCTCAGCCCATCTTCAAAAGGCAAAGATTTGACATTATAGGGGATATAGACTCTTATGATAGGCCCCCAGATACTTAAGTTTTTGTTTCAGTAGCTAAAAATATCTTTAATTTACTTAAACTGGGTGTAAGATCATACACTTTAATTGTATACTCCCCAAAAATCTATCAAAGACACAAGAAAATAAAAATCCAACTGTTACTGTTATAAATCAATTAGAATGTTATATCTACAGAAGATCAAGAAAACATGAACAAAGCGGTGGCTGAACATTTGCAGCGCTTGTGCACTGAAGCAGGGTGGCTGTTTGGAAGGCGAGGGTTCTCACTTGACTATCTAAGATCAGGTTTCTTTAGAAGCAAATCATTTCTTTAACTTTGTGCTCAAATATTATCTATAGGTATCCTTTACAGGTCCTTAGAATCTCACTCGGAAAGGAAGCTTAGATGCAAAAAAGCAATCAAGGAACATTACATGGCAGATGGAAATCAAGGACCAAAATATATGGCATATCCAAAACAACCAATGCATCAGGAAAGGCTTCATGGAAGAGGAAGCTCTGTGTCTGGAAATGAAGTGAAGAGGAAGATTTGGACATCATTTTAATTATTGTGCTGTGACCAATGCCATTAACATGGTGGATGGATGATAAATATTTTATGACTAATTTTTCATTCCTGTCCCTCCCATTTTTGCCAAAGCATAAAGAAACAGAAGCATCTTTTAACTTCCATCCTTAATCAGCCTGAAAACTATTTTTCATTTCTCTGCACTGATATCAGAAAAAATAAAAGGCCAAATAAGCCCAAGGAAGAGGAGGAAAAAAAACAGTATTCTTAGAAAGTGATCAGGGAAACTTTTGTGTACCTGCTATTTAGAATGTGAACTATACAAAAGAGAGCTTACAGGTGTTTTTAAAAACCCTATTTTGCTCCTGAAAAGGTTTGTTAGAGTTGCTTACCCTAAAAGCTGTTATAGGATGCCAAAGAAGAACCTTTAAATGCCAATATTGGAAGCAGTTACTGACACCAGGATGAAAATGGCTGCTTCCCTTCAGAAACAAAACTTAATTATTTAGTTCTCCCAGATCCAAGCTAATTTGTAGCAATAATGGCATAACTCTGTTAACTACTAATTTACAAGTTGACATCAATATCAAAACTCAGAGAAATCTTTTATGATGACCCAGTCATGCATCAGTAGATTGAATACCAATGACCAAATTCTTCACTCTGATGTATAAACATCCCTGAGTTTAAATTGGTCGAAGAGTCTGAATTAATTGATTAAGTTTTCAGGATCTTTAGGCTTCTCTTCATTTCTTCAGGTATGCTTTTCCCCAAAAATCATATTTGGTTATAAAATGTAATTGGATTATTTGATCAAAAGGTGCTTTTCTCTTTCTCTGTGTTTCCTCCTCCCTTTTTTTCCCTTCTTCCCTCCCTCCCTCCTTCCTTCCTTCCATTTCCTTTTTTCTTTCTATCAGAATACTTCTAGAATATAGGGATTAACTAATCCACTGGCATTAAAATAAGTTTCATTTTAATACAATTCTGTTGGTTGGGCCACATTGAAAGCAGTTGCAGAATTCGTAAGTAACCAGTTAATATGATGAGTTGCTTTGAGGTAACCACAAATAGGGTGGATGAAAGAACAGCTTAAAGAAACACAATGTCAGTAGGTCATCCTTTGTCCTGTTGGCACACAGGGGTACAAGCACCAGCTCAAATTAAAGCAGTTAAGTGTAAAAACACTCAGAAACAGGAAGAGTTTAAAGAATTAGACAATGGTTATAATTGCAACTAAAAAACTATTCATTACATTCTTATTGTGTATGGGCTTGGTAGTGAGGGGATGTGAAAACTGCAGTGATGCATCAGCTATGTCCTTCAGGTTGCATGCAATATTGCTAGATGAATAATGAATGAGGTCATCCTTAACATGAGGCTAGTTAATGTACAACAGTTAAAATGCTAACCAGACTGAACACAGGACTGGGGTGTGTTTGGGACATTGGTAATGGGGGATGGATCCAACCATAGGAGACGAAAGATTTTTGTTAGCTATTTGCCAGGAATATATTCTTTTCCCCTTCTAATTCCAAAGGAGATAGCAACAACCTCCCTCCAACTACCACAGAAACAATTCAGAGAGTGTGTTGTCTTCGGAAAGAGTCACACCTGGGGACCCACGTGAGGTCCCTGGTTGTATGGAAAGTTATGGGTGGTGTCAACTGAAGATAGTCCTTCCAGAATCGAAAGACCCTATGTGAGAGCCACTGCCACATGTCGTGATTCAGGGGGAAAAGTAATTTAGGTCAATGGTGTTTATCAAGCACCAGTTTTACATTAGGGATCCAGACTGATAACATTTTCTATGAAGGTACACTTTTCTCCATATGGGAGAGAGAAAAACTTCCTGAAATGTAGAGGATAAATGCTTTGATGTGCTAGTTGTATTCTTCTATTCTATCCTTTATCTTCCTCCCCTTGGCTCATGAATTTTATTAACTACCAAAAATCGACCTTTTCCCCTTCTTTACTTTTTCTTAGGAAGCTTTACTATCTTCTGGAATAGAATTCAAAAGTGTGGAATTGAGTGATCAGTCAGCCTTCTCAGAGTAGTTATCTCATGCTTTCCCTTAGTGTTCTAGTTTGCTAGCTGCTGGAATGCAATACACCAGAAATGGAATGGCTTTTTTAAAAAGGGATAATAAGTTGCTGGTTTACAGTTCTAAGACCATGAAGATGTTCCAATTAAAACAAGTCTATAGAAATGTCCATTCTAAGGCATCCAGGGAAAGAAACCTTGGTTCAAGAAGACTGAGGAAGCTCAGGATTTCTCTCTCAAGTGGAGAGGCACATGGAGAACATGAGGTCTGCTAGCTTCTGCTCCAGGCTTCCTGCTTTACGAAGCTCCTGCGGGGGCATTCTACTTCATCTCCAAAGGATGCTGGCTGGCGGACTCTGGTTCTCAGTTCAGTGGTTCTCCAAAATGCTTCCTCTTTTAAAGGGTTCCAATAAAATAATCAAGACCCTCATAGAATGGGCAGAGACACATCTCTATGGAGATAATCTAATCAGTTTCCAGCACACAGTGCTAAATCTCTCTCTTAAAGAGAGATGGTTGCTCCCACAAGATTGGATTAGGGTTAAGGCATGGCTTTTCTAGGGTACATAAATCTTTTCAAACCAGTACACCTAGTGAGGCTTGTCCACACACATTTCAAACCACTGTCACTTCTTTGTCAATCCTTGCTGTACTCTGAAGCCC
Source organism: Tamandua tetradactyla (assembly GCF_023851605.1). NCBI lineage: Eukaryota > Metazoa > Chordata > Mammalia > Pilosa > Myrmecophagidae > Tamandua > Tamandua tetradactyla. The sequence goes on from NC_135332.1 coordinate 160,007,986, forward strand.
AGGAATGAGTGCTGCATCCAAAAACATGGATCCTAAATCAGGGTCAGAGTGTACGTACTCTGTGGGTGGCTCACTCCCCTTTCATAAAAAGAACGTTGGAAATCTGTGTGCCTGGGAGCACAGTTGCCTCCTGATATTAATCTGGCATGAGGACAGTCACCAACAGCAGGACTGACAGTACAGGGAAGCTAAGATGCTGAAAGACCCAGTCGTACCACCTGCTGCTTCCTTGCCTGTTAACTCATGTTGCGATTACCTGATGAAATTGGGGTAGTTGGGACAATGGAAACACACCAAGTTTAAAAGAGATCAAAAATATAAGAGTGGGCATTTTGGAAATTCTATAATTTCTACTGAAATGCCTGGGAGAGCACAGATCCCCAGGTGGTGAACAACTCAAGATTTGAAGTTGGCAATAAAATCAAGGTGATGGACAAAGTGAAGAGCTAATTCCAACACAGTGACTTCTGGCTAAAGACTTCACCAGTACACAGCTGGAACCAGAATCACACAGAGCCCTCCTGCTATTCACATTTCACTAATCATTTTGTACATGTCTGTGGAGTTGTTGGCAGGTAGTAAAGGGAGAACATACATTACATGTAAATTGCATTGATAGTGACCTTGCACAGAATCTCATAATGTGGTCTACTTTCTTTTCAGTTGTCCTTTTACTCACATAAAACTCTAAGTTAAACATATCCTTTAGAGTATATGTAACCAACATTTGCTGTTGCTCTCCCCAAGAAGGCCCTGATTGAGTTGACTAGACAATTATGCCTCTGACACTAGGACTGTGCTGGTTTATTGTGAATATTCAGTAAATGCTAGTTTAGTAAAATAAATAAGCCAGAAATAAACATCTTAGGAGAGATCATAGGAGGCCTTACTGGGATTATGGAGGTTTAAAGGAGAGCAATTACTTTAAATTGAATGACCAAGAAGTTCTTTGGAAGGCAGTGATTGCATTCGAGCTTGTGAAAGGCAGCATTTGGACGTGCAGAGACATTAAAACATTATTCCAGGTGATGATGCTGCATAGGTGGTGGCGTGTAGGCATAGAGTTGAAGTTATAAGGGAAGATCAGGGAGTTTCTCAATGAATGAAAGTAATAAGGGGAAAGAAGATGAAAAGGTAGATGCTTCACAAAGCTAAGGTGTCTGGATTTTGATGTGAAGGCAATGAAAAGTCAATGAAGATTTTTAAGGAGACAAGGAAAATTTATATAGAAGCAAAGTATGATGTGAATTAAAGAAGGAAAATAAATCATGACTTCTCCTCCTGGTAGCTGGAAATGATAGCACAACTTTCATATATATACAGACGTCAAAGCGTCACATCGTTTTACCATATTTTCACTTCTGCTTGAAAAGTTGAATACAAATGATCAATGCATCAGTGCGCATATATGTACTCAAAATAAATTATTCTTCTTCTGAATGCTGCTGTCACACACTTAACAGACACGCAAATACCATGGCAAAAATCAAATATTCATTTAACAGAAGAGTGTCTGCCATGCGGCTATCACCAAGCACGGTCCCAGTGTCAGGCAGTACTCTGGAAACTGGGAAGAAAAGATGAATAAGGTTGTTGCCTTTTAAATTCATAATCCGGGAGGGGAAAGACCAAATTTAAAAAACGATACATGAAGAAAGCAATAGTAGTGGTATAATGGTATAAGCAAAGTATGAGGAAAATATATAAAAGGTGCTTATATCATAATGTCTATATTATAACAATTATTTGCTGCAGGTTGATGATTTGGTGGTTTTTTAACACTGACAATGGGGAGCAGGGAAATGACTCGGAGCAGAATTAATGATTGTGAACAGGTACAAGGAGGTTCTATAATCCAAGCAAACTTTTTACAGGAGGAATCACTGAAATGAATATTTTTTTATTCTAAAGACATTGATAGAGAAATGGAGAAATATGTAGTTGAAATAATAAAACTTCTTTTCAATAAACCATACTTACTACTTTAGAAAGCAAAGGACAAAATAATATCTAGTACTTATTTCTTACTTTCTTGTAGTTACATATCTTTCGTGAAACATAAGGCGCTTATAGCTAGAGAGGAGCTAGGGTTCGTAGAGAGCATTGGTCGGCGTGAGGGAAAACCTCCTAGAATCCAAGCACATTGAGATAACAGAAACCCTTCCCTCCTGAGAAAACTTCCCAGCGGTTTTTATTGTGAGAAACTATGCCTAGAATCACCAAAATAGCAAAGGCAGGTGCACTCTGCATGAAAGGCAAAAGAGACTGGCCTCATTCAGAGCTATTTTGAAATGATTTAATTAAAAACTCCAGCACACTCATTCTGCTACTAGTTACTAAGTGAATACAAGACTCTTCAACTCACTGACATACATAAGAGCCTCAAAAGTAGAAAAAACATCCATTGAGATGACATTTACCTACATAACTTTGGATAGGCACTAACATCATATTCACTTTTTCAGCTTTCTTTTTATTTGCTGGCTTATGAGGTTTTTCTCAGCAAAACTGTTTTGTTATGTTTGCGTTTATTACAGAACTATCCAGGTCCTATCTCCAATAGATAAAGATTTGTGTATTGCTTACCTTAAAAATAGCACTATTTATGTTGCCAAAGTAGAAAAAAATCTGCAAATCGTGGAAGAGATTCTCCGTTGAAATAGCAATAATGCACTAAGGTGAAGATGCACAAGCCATACTGTCCGTATATATTTATACCTGCTTAATAGTAAAAAAAAAAAAAACACATGGAAAATGACCTTAATATAATACTGTCCAAAATGATATTGTCATTGCCAGGAATTTGTTTGTAAACTTCGATTCCTTGCCACTGAAAGAGATTGGGTCGACTCAAACTTCTTCTCTTGGGATAGGGCTGCTTTATGCCAACAGGTAGTAAGCAAATGATTTGTATTGTAATAAAAATTCTTTATGTGAAATTAAATTACTACCCTTTTAATCTTGCAACTTGAATCACAAATATAAATCCTTTATGAATTTAGTCAATGAGCATAAACCTTCTAACTTAGCTTTCTCTTACTGTATTTCACTTACTTTGGAAGAAATAATCCAAGCTATATTTTAAAGCTAGAGAGATCAAATACATTATTAATCTGGATACTCTGTCAGCTTGAATAGTCTGGGGTTTGAACAGCGCTATTCTAAACAGAAATGCTCCTGTTAGTAGTATTAGTGTGAACAGCAAAGACATTTTTTCTTTCCCTTCTTTTTACATTTTTGTTTTTTTTTTTAAGCATTAGCACCCATTGTAGCTGATGATCTTTGAGTCAGAACAAATCCCTCAGGTGGGAAGCCATCACACAGAAAGAAAAAACAAATCTGTACAGAATTCATTTTACCTTGTAATTCTCCCTTCAGATTGCACAGCATACATGCCAAGGAGAACTGCTGATGTTTTGTAAGGAGAGACATCAGGCTGGTATTTATTTTCATTAGCATCTTTTTAACGGAGGCTACCATGGATAATAACAAAGCTCTTAAAAGAAATTACTCCATCACAGGTATGGAACCAATTTGAAGAAGAAAAGAAAGCCAAAAAAATGAATAGAAATTAAAAGAGAAGGAAAGAGAAAGTAAAAAAAAAAAGAAGAGGAGAAAATGAAAGGGAGGGGAAGGGAAGGGAGCAGATAAAAGAAGAGAGAGAGAGGAAGGAAGGGGAAGGAAGAAAAAAGAAAAGGAACCTGAAGAAGTAAGAAAGGGTTTTTATTCTGTTCCCTGCGACCACTCACAGTGAGTGAAGCACTTCAGTGGCAGAAGTGTCACGTTTTTGTTTTGCTTCACATTAATGCTGGGTCAGTGATCTGGGAATATAAGCTTGCTTATTGAATATTATGTTTCTCTTTTTCTTAAGAAATTTTAAGTCTCTGTCAGCGGAATGAATTATGAATGTGGGCCCCCATGTACAGAAAAATCCAACTATGACTCCCACTTGACAAGTCTGACTCAGCAAATTCTATGAAATGAGAACTCGACTCGCAGGATTCCAGGACATAAAGCCAGGTCGACTATTTATAGTTGTGATTTCAGGTAGGCAATTGACAATCTGTTTTACAAAGGTTGGCGTGTATCTGGTCAGTATCTTCGGGAATAACATTTCTTCACGCTCACTGCTGAGCTCCCTAATTCATATCTACAAACTTGATTTCCCTTAAAATCATGAGGCACAAGTCCAGACCAGGCAGACCTTGTTCAACTTTACTCTAGTTTGGAGCTGTCCTAATGGTCTGCCGTGCTTTCTGCTGGGCTGGTGACTGAAGAGGTTTGCTTTGAGTTCCTCCCATGCCATAACTCCTTAAGAAACTGTTATTTGGAACCTGAGTTCTATAGCAAGTTAATAGATGTCTAATAAATAGGGGTTTATTCAAGGTAGTTTTGAAATATTTGGATTAATCAGAGGCAGGCAAGTTTCTTTACTATGGGGCTATTCAAAACCTTTCATATTCCTTACTATTTTCTCAGAGGGGGATAGATGATTTAGTGCTTTTTATACTAATGATTTTTTTCCCATGGAAAAGTTTTCCACGGAATCAAGTTCTCCATAGAATATCAATTGTGAAACACTGCTTTGGCTGGTTCCACACTGGTGTTGCTGCTCTGTATATACCCACGAAAATATCTAGGAGATTCACAAGGCTTAAAACTATTCTAGGACACTACTGTTCAGTGGAGGCTTCTGTTATAGTAGAAATGCTCCGGGATGTCCAATATGTTAGCCGTTGGTCACTTGTGGCTGTGGAACACCTGACATATGGCTGAGAAATGGAATTTCTCATTTGATTTACTTTTAATAACTTTACAATGAAATAGCCATATGTGTTATGGTTACTCTACTGGACGGTGCAGATTAGATCTAGAACAGGGTGGATATGAGGCAGAGGGGTGTTAGAAATGCAGGCACTCCTCCATGCCTCCCCGGGCCTCGCAGCAATCTGCAGGGTTGGGAAGTGCGCTTCTGAGTTTCATGGACATGAAAATTCAAACTCTGTCAAGCATAGGGTTATTATCTCATCTAATGCTGCTCCGAACTTTTAAAATTCGGGGCATCCTTAGTACATCCCTTAGCAGGCATTAGTTCCTGCCTGCTTTGTCTTTCTCCTTTCCAGATATTCTGATCCACAAAATGGAATTAAGGGACATTCAAACCTTTCCATGCAAATCCTGAGCCAGGGGCTGCAGTCATCTTCTTGCCTTCTACTATAAAGGTCTCCACTTGAGACAAACGTGGCTAAACTCAGCTGCATTCTCTACATACCTTGCCCATTCATCAAATACGGCTGTTTCAACATTTATTGCGCCACTCGTCTGTCCTCAAGGCTTAGTACCACTTGGTGCGCCACCTTTTCCTGTTAGAGCCCCGGTTCACACTGCTTCTGCCGGTTGGCACCAGATTAAGCTGTTACATGCCCTCAAATGAAAGGAAAACTTGAACACTTTGGAGAACCGTTCCCAGTAAAGAGGACAACATTTCTGTTCCATTTATAAGGGGAAAAAAGGAATAGGGGAGGCGTTACACTTTGTGTTCCAAGACCTGTAAATGTGAGGTGTGAGGAAGAAGACTTTCAAGGAGAATATTTTCCCTCTTTGGCTCAGCTGTGGTCAGCAGCTTAGAAGCTTCACAACTGATCTTTCTCTTGTTGGCTGATCTGGTTCCAGAACATTGCAAAAGATTTATTTACAATCACCCAAAGAGCCAGAATAGCCTCACCTTCATCTAGGAAATAATAGCTGTTTTGTGCTACTTCGTTCAACAACAGTGATTCATTATGTAGCACTAGACCTTCCCTGGTACTTGTAACTGTCAGGCAGATTTCCTATGGCTTCTTCTCACACAATAGACCTATTTTGCCAAATTAAACCTAGAGATGTATAATTTTCTGCCCGTGGAGATATGAGTGTACCGACTTTCACATCTATAAGAACACCAATGTATTTATTAACAAGTGCTTCTACAATGATATCATTTAAAAATGATTCTTGTAGCTCTTCGCAGGACTATGTACCTTAGGATCCATCTTTTTTGTTTCTTACCATAACAGACAAACACCCAGAGCTGAAAAGGAATGATGCTTTCTACTTGGGAAGGTACAGAATCATTACTCTTTGGGCACAGAGGTGAGTTACACTGCTCTCTTGGTAGGAAAGAAAGGGTCATTTGGGGTTCTCAAATCTCAGGGAGATCCAGGTCAAACCAAGGGAATTACTTTGTGCAGACCTTATTGTAGAGGTGTCAATTAACAAAATGGAGAGAAGTGTTGCCATGTCCAGTTGAGGGACTTTGTACCAAGCCCTCTCCACTGTATGTTCCCTTTTCACCCTCTGGACCCAAATATGCATCCAGTGAAATGCAGGAAGGGGGAATGCCACCCATCCTCCACCTGTCCAGAGCTGTCTAGATTTCCTTTAATTACTTCCAGGGTTAGCCTTTGACTTGGTATTTTCAATCAAGTTTTATTTTAGATTATCAATTTTTTGATCTTACAAACTTGTTTGTAATAAAATAAAGTAGATGACACTTTGATTCTCCTACCTTTTTGGGGTGCTCAAATTGGAAACGTGACTATATATAAAAGCAACGATGTAAATGACTGATTTCCTAACCACTATTTATCAAGAAATTTGCTTCTAGGTTCAGATTAAGAAACTGAGCTTTTAGAAGCAAAATAAGCAAACTATTTTTAGGCAAAAGCCCATCAGAAAAAGCCAAATCAGTTTTAAATGACCCACCTTATACTAATTTGATCCAAAGTTTATATGGTGTTCCAGGCTAAAAATCAAACTTCCAGTAACTTATAGATTTCCAGTGGTGCTTAAAAACTCTTACATCTATTCAGCAAATGAGTGGTTTATCTTATAAGGACATTTTGTGGCCTGAATAATATTGAAAATAATGATTTGTGTAACATAATTAGGTTAATGAGCCAGGTATAAATAAGAAGCTGGAGCCACCATAAATGCAACTAATAAATGTGAACAGGGCTAATTTCTTTAATGAAATCAAAACTCAATTTTAGCCTTGACTTATACTTTGTTATTTAAAAAATCAGCTTTAAATATAAAAATGAACTTCTCTACCTTACTCCTGCTTGAAAAACTAAGCCACTTTTGGTAAGAAAGATACATATCTCAGTAATATATATAAACTTGAAGACATTTGCATTCTCTGATGATGTATTCATTCATTTGAGTAAGCCAAGGTACTAGAGGAAATGTAGTCACTCGAAAGTATATATACGGTCAACCCAAATCTCAAGGAAATGTAGTTACTTGAAAGCATATAGATAATCAACCCAAATCTCAAGGTTTTATACGTATACATATACATATACATATACATATACATATACATATACATATACATATATACTTGGGTTGACTATAAATTCAATAAGTCAGTAGTACAATGAGGCAGCTAGAAGAATTATTGCAACCACAGTTTGCATCCATGATGGAATGTGCACAAAGTCCTACTTTTCCCTAAGTGGAGAATCATGTTTGTTTCTGGGTGTGGCTGTTTCAGTACGATCTAGACAAACTGAAGTATACTCAGTAGAGAATGACTAGATGAGAGAAAGGAAAACCATAGCATATGGAAATTTGGGTTTTATCAAACACAGGGAAAAAAATCAGAGTTAGAATATGTGTTTGAATGCATAAATGTCTTTGAATATTTGAAAGATCTGTGTATGTAAAGACACGGCTCTTAAAGGGGGTAGAACTAAGTATCAGAGGTGACAAATTCCAGGGAGCTGCATTTCATCTTATTGTAAGGATGAGGTACAATGAATTGCCATTTTCCTGGAAGGATTCTGGGGGGAAGGGGAGCTATACACAAAACTGCTCTGAATTGCCATTGTGACAATTTATAAAAGAAATTGAGGCCTTAAAAGGAAGAGCCAAATGATTCGGTTGCTTCAAGAGTCTCCTCTTGCCTTAAATTCATTGAAATATCTGAAGGGCATCTACTGCACACTCCCTTCCTGTTTTTAGAAAGTATTTTAGCAAACGCGTTTGGTAAGACTGCAAAAACATGTCTGTAAATTGCTCCTGTGACTGGCGCTGGGAACCCATAGTACGCTAAGACCTCTGAAATCTCAGTGACAAAAATCAAAGACGTGCATGTACCACTTAAGCAAACAGAGATAAACTATGTGGAGGAAAATGCGTTTTATTTATTCCAACACTCATTGTGCAGAGAATGAAATAAATGGTAGGAAAGAGGAGGGTTCCTGAGAAGCCATGTATTAGTCCTTTTCGTTTGAGATGAGTGACAGGTTGTTATCAATATTCGGAGGTTTACAGATAGTTTGAAAACTGCTTACCAATTGGTTAGGGGCTGCTAGCTGTGGCTCCACAGTAGCTTTGAATGCCCTGGGTCAGAAGCAGCCCAGTGAAGGGAGTTGCTAGATTCCACAGACTTTGATGCCCTGGGCTCCAAAAGGTTCCCTCCTTTAGATGTCATTCAAACTTGCTGTGGCAGGAATATCATAAACGGCTTCCTGTCTGAGTCAGGTCTTGCCTAGGTTCATAGTTGTTGTGTCTCTGGAGCAGTGAGTCTGTACCTGTTTTCTTGGACTGGACACCTTGCTATTGTTCTCTGCATGCCCCCCTCTTTTGATTTTGGTGCCATACTGCATCTCTGACTAGCTGCCTGGTTTTCTGTTCTCGACCCTCTTTCAGTTTTGGGATATTGTGTTTTTCCTTGGTTACTGGCAGCTTTACTTTTAACTTTAATTCCTCAAATCCTTTCTACCCACTCTAAGTCTTCCCCTAAGTTCTTATCTATCTTTGTTTACATCAGTTTCCCTCCCCACACCGAACCACCCCCCCCCGCCTCCTGCCAATGCTCTGCTGTCCTGGACCTGGTGGCAACTCTTCCTAAAAGCAGTCAGATGTGGTGGGTTTTAGTTTACAGATTTTTAGTGAGCAGCCTCTCATCCAAAATGCACCGTCTTTTCCTAGTTATCTGGAATAGCTAACAGTTGTCTCTAAGGACAACATACAATGAAAATGTGCGTTAGAAATTCAGGAAACTACACATTTTGTTTACTCAACAAATAGTTTTTGAATATACAATGTGGTAAGTCCTATGCTGACTACCAGGAATGTCAAGTTGGATAGGGGAAGCCCTCTGTTCTTGACACCTCTCACATTTAATGCACTATTGTGTTTAAGTACTTCATTTCTCTCAGTGCAATTCACTGGTATTCTTGTGCAATTTATTTTACTTTTATTTGCACTATATTATCCTCATCTTTCTTTTTCCTTTCATAGACAGCTGAAAACTCTGTCACTCCGACTTATGTATTGAAGAATGCCACCTTTCTGTCCTTTCCAGTCCCACCTGAAAATGCACATGAGGTTAAGGAAAGCATCATAAGCTGGAATTTAAATATGGAGGTGTGCGGGTGGCAAATCACATAAAAAAGCATTTGACAAAGCAAGTTATCACCTAATTTTTAAAGACATATATATTTCAAGTGAATTTAATTTGCATATTTTCTGACTCATTTCCATGTCATTATCATAAGCTCTTTCTAAAGAGTTGCTACTTTTTTACATTCTGAAAGAAGGCATTCGTGTCTTGTGTGACCTACTAACCTTTGCTTTCCGGAATTTGACTAACAGAAAATTCTTCCTTTGTCTAACCTCAGTGTCTTTTAGCTGAGATGGAACACTCAACCATCTTTAGGCACGATAGCAAGAAGAGGGTCAATCCCAGATGAGTTTCTCTTCTGTATGAAAGAAAAGAAACTTTCTCTACCTTTGCCCTTAGATCCTAGAGTTTTCATTAAAATTCTTCACCATTTCAACTCCATCTCTAATCGTTCATATTTATCAAATTGTGAAATAATACTGGGCTAGATGCTTATTTGATTAGGTCATAATAAAAGGGTTGTCCAGCACAAGATTGGGTACCCCTCCTATATTATTATCTAGCATTTCTATTAATTCATCCCAGCATCATGCTCCTTCTAATGAACATATTATTGCTGACTTTGGCTTTGTGTGTGGCCTGCTATAAGCTGTGTCATATCACACTCGATGTTGGCAATGGTCATGTTGAAAAATTTAAGTGTTATCAGCTACACTTCATTCTAAAGTGGAACTTTGAAACCACATCTGCTCTCTGCGATTTTTGAGATGGATACCATGTTGTACTGATGTCTGTGTCTGCAATTATCAGAGTGCCTGTCATGGAGTAGGTACCTACACTGGTTTGAAACTGTTAAGTAGCCCAGAAAAGCCATGTTCTTTTAATCCAATCTTGTGGGGACAGACCTACTGTTGGGTGGGACCTTTTGATTAGGTTGTTTCTGCTTGCTGGAGTACTTTAAGAGAGTCCAGAGAATTTAGAGAAGCTGTGCAACAACCCACCAGAAGCCAAAAGGATCTGCAAGAGCTAAGAGAGCCATTTTGAAGTCAACCCAGGAGAAGGGCCAGCAGCCATCGCCATGTGTCTTTCCATGTGACAGAAACCTTGGGCACGATCTGCCTCTCTTGAGTGAAGGTACACTTTTGTTGATGTCTTAATTTAGACATTTTCATGGCCTTAGAGTTGTAACTTGAAATCTAATAAATCCCCTTTTAAAAAGCCAGTCTATTTCTGGTATATTGAATTCTGACAGTTTTAATAAACTGCAACAGTACCCAAAGTAATACCAGAATAAATGGAGAAGTGCTAAACTAACTTCATTGATATTTCCTTTGTATTGGCTATGTCTTATGCTAAGCACGATACATGGATTATGCCACTGAATGCTCCTCAAACCTCAATGGGGCTATTATTATCCTCAGATTTTGGATGGGGAAACAGAGAGGCAGAGAATGTTGCCCAAGGATGTACAGCTATGAAGCAGTGGAGTGAGGACTCCATCCTAGATAATCTTATGCCAGAGGCTAAACTCTTATCCACTAATACAAAGTTGCTGTCATAGTTACCATAGTCTCAGAGCCACTTATATATTCTAGAAAAAATCATGTTTAAAGAGAAGACATGGTGGATCCTGGTTAAATCACTGGCCAGAAGTCAGGAGGTCTTGGATTTCATTTTCATTTCTTCTGCATCTTTTTAACAATAAAATGTCCTCATGGAAAATTCCCTATTACTTTTCACCTCAGTGTTCTTCAGAAACCTGAGTATTGGACTAGTAAGAAAACCTCCTTTGGGCTGTAACCACCTGTGATTCTCTGGTTCCATAAAAGAGTGTGCAGCTAAGGCTTTGAGTTGGGTGCTGAGCCATGACTGGGGCATAGCTCAAGCTAATGTCTGTTCTCCCTGTTGGTCTTAATGCTGAGTTTGGCTTGTCAGCTGCTCAATATTTTTCCTGCTCAATCTTTTCTTATCAGAGGCAGAAGGCATAAAGGATGCCATCTGGGATTGCTTGTTTAGATACAGCATGGTGTTAACAAGTTTTCCTCTCTTCTTACTCTCGCTTGTTTATTGCTGGTTGCAAGGAGCAGCAATACACTTGGCCATCAACCAGGCCTTGTTCTTCCTCATAAAGTTTGGGGGCAAAGAGATGTAGGCAGCTCAAGCTGTGAGCAAGCTTGAGAGGAGGGAAGATGTTTGGGGGCTAGGAGTGGGCACTGTATTCTGCAGCACCTATAGGAGCTCTGAGATCAAGTTATTTGAAACACTGAAAGAAAATGCATGAGGTTTTATTGACACCTTCTCTGGGACTACTAACAGGAGACTGTGTATACCTGGAATCCAGAGACAGATAAAAGAATGGAACTTCTTCAGCCTGATAGGGACTTAGATTTAGAATACAAAACAGCATTAAGAGCACAGGTCTTGAAGCTAAGCCCTGCCTCTTCTTAGCTGGTAGTGGGTGCTGTCACTGCCCCACCAAGGTCCCCTTTTCCTAGCCTTTGCACTCACCCCCTCTGCTCTGGGTGTTGGTTGCTAACGGGTCACAGCTTCCCCATTCTTAAGAGAATTACTCTTGGCCAAAAAGGGAATATGTTTCTGGATGTCAAAGATTGCCGGCTTGTTAGAAAGCCCCATCCCCTTGCCTCAAGGTGGGGTTGGGGTGGGGGGACAATTCTATGGCTCCGATGCGCTTCAGCACTCCACATGCAATCAGGGTAAAGGCAACTTCAGCCGAGACCACAGTCTTACCTCAATACACAACTGCCTGGTTCCTCATCTGTTAAAATGGGAGTCAAAATATTAATTACCTTATATTTCTGTTCACTTAGTGTACTGTGTGTTCACTTAGTGCTTAGCACAATGCCTGGCATGTAGTGTTGCTCAATTATTAGCTACATTATTCACTATCTCTTTAACTATAGGGATTGGGATTCTGATAATGTGATCACTCCTCCAACATTTGGGAACACAAGAAAGAAGGCCAGTCACCAACCTGGGGATATGGCTAATTACTATTATTACTATTATTACTTGAACATCATCGCTCCTAATCAGATTAAAATGAAAAAAAATAAAAGAACAGTCTCAACTGAGTCACAGGAAGCATCCTGAGCGCCCAGCACCTCAGCCTCCTGCTATGAAGTGATGCATCTGTGGCTGTGTGAAGCCCCGTGCTTACTAGCTGCTGGCAGTCATCTCTATTTGTGCAATGGAAAACACTGCTCTCCTCAGACAGAAAAAAATATATATATAATAACTCTCCATACTGCTGGTGTCTAAATTAAGAAATGTAAAAGCCAATTCATGCAAGCCAGCAGGCAAAACCAACAGCAGTGCTGGCTGTAAAAGAGCAGGCTTCCCAGACGCGGAGGCTTTGGTAATGCCTCCTTCGTTGGGATGGGGGTATTCTCCCGATTGAACATAGGAAGCTGCATGGCACCTTGGAGTAGATGTTCATTCAGAATACAATTAATTGGGTGAAGGTCAAAGAAATAGGGGGAGGTATAAAGGGTTGATAGAGCTGTGGGAAGCAGTTGAGCAGCCACAAACTCAAACAGAGCTGTGTGCCAATCAATAGACCATAAAGAGGGATTTAACACTCTCTGAAAACCTCCTCTGCAACTTGTGGCATCAGTGAAGCCCACCTACTCTATACCAACTGCTATGGATGGCTTTCGTGGAGCCCTTACCTCCTGGACAGCAGGTATCACATCCATTTCTTCCTTTATCTAATTTAATACATTCCCCTCACCTCTCCCCAGAACACTCCAGCTACTGTGCTAGTTACCCAGGATAGAACCATAAGAAAATAGAGACTGTCCCTTGGCTCATCAATGTTGCAAGACAGAATTTGTGCATTTTTGTATGTAATGCCCAATTTATTATTATCCTTCAAAGTTGAGCCTCCACCCCCTAAAGAAACTTTTACTAATCTGTAGAAACTGTGAATCACTGAAATAAAAACTTTCTAAGGGCAGGGAGCTGTTTCTTTAACTGAAAACCAGCCTGGTGCTTGGGACATAGTAAGTACTCAATTAACACGAATTGATTTCCCAAACCATTTACAATTCTGAAGTAATTCATATAGGCCTGCACTAAAGTTCAGTTAAAGCAAATACTTTTTGCTTTTTGTATTCCATCTTATCTTCAGCACTGCTAATTTGTGTTTGAAGTTGCATGCAGAAGTTCAAGAGGGGGTGCTAAAAGTTCCCAGTGACTTATTGGGAATCAAAGTTGCCTAGAAAATGACAGACAGAATATCCAGAATCAGCCAAGGACTACCACCCAACAGTGAGGAAAAGCGGGACCTGGAATAAAGAAGTCACATAAATCATGTAACAAATGGTGGTAACCAATTGATCATCTCCTTCTAACCTGGGAGTACAGCCAATCCAGTTTTTTAACCAGAGTATCCAGTCTTTCACTCTCATTTCAGTTTCTTCTCCTGCCTTATTTCAGTGGCAGGATGGGGGGCATTTGAGAAGCTGGTCCCCAGGGCCTTCTCTGTCTCTTTGAAGCAGAGGAATTCTGAGTTCTCCTGCTTAAGCTCCTCCCTCACACCTTTCTCTGATATTGTAATCAGTGTCTCTTCTTCCTTCTTTCTTTAAAAAATCTTTTTCCTGTTGGAGTTATTTATAGCCATTTAGGATTAAACCTCCCTCCTTCTAACCTCTCCTCTCTCAATCCCAGTTTGTTTTAAACTGTCACAAAAATATCTGTTCAGGAGATTTTAATTCCTTCTTATGTGATCACAGAACTTCAAAACAGAGTCCCTGCTAGGAAAAAAAGAGACGACATGGGCTTCTTTTCCATGCACATGTCCTTCATCGGGAATATAGACTCCACAATATAAAGCTGTTGCTGAGAAAATCTATTAAAATATTTTGCGGGGGGGAGGGTAGTGGTGTTCTGTTTATGTGAATTTATGTGTGAGTTGGATCAGAGAGGAAAATGTCTCTTCTTTAATGAAAGTCCTCTGCTTATCTGTTTAGTAGCCATTGACAGGAGAACAAAAAATAAAATGCAAATCCAACTCTTGGAGTTGGTATGAACTGCTGAGGTTGAGCCTCTCTTCCTTTGCAGATCAATTGGACATGTTTTGTGTCAGTCGAACCAGAAGAAATAATTGGGGAAATTCTGGAGGCTGCATGCTCGCTTCCCAGAGGATCACTGTCACCACTTGCTCAGGGTTTTATCACCTGAGAAACACTGCCAGGAGAGGACACACCCAGGCTGGAGTTGATGGGTTGTACTTGCCCTCTTGCTTTTCATGAGCAAACTTGATCATTTTAGATACCTACGTCTTTTTCTCACTCACGACTTCATTTCTGGTGGATAAAAGACAGGAACTTGATTTTCTTCTCTGTCTAGCCTGATTTATCATTGCATCGTCTCAGACATGCTTTCTTCGTGCTTTCTTATTAAGGAGAGGAGTACCTGTTAAGTGCCTTGGTCTTTGCTTTAAAATGCTGACTTAATCTGTATTTCCTGTCACTGTCTTCTCTATTATTAAGTCTTTTCTCCTGCACTCTTTTCTCAGGCCCACTTTTTGTATTTTTAGCCAAAGAACATTTTGCATTTTATGTTCCATCCGCCTGTAACTTTTTACCTTTGAACTGAGCAAAGTACCCTAGCAAATGTTTCACAAAATAAGACTAAGATTTCCTTTTACAGCTCTACTTTTAGCTGAGCTTCACCTTTCTCCTTAAAAAAGCTGCCCAACGCCAAGGAGCACACATAATACAATGCTTCACAAATATGTTCTCCTCTGTACTGTGTTGTTTTATGCACAATTTGCATTCAGACTTGCTTCTGAGATGGTCAGTTTCATCATGTGGACTCAGACCATAGCCCCTCCTGTTCGAAAGCTACCACAGGAAAAAGTAAAAAAAAAAAATAATAATAAATAAAAAATGAAACAGAAGCTGATATGCAAAGTGATTCTGTTTCTTAACACGGATGTGTTTGATCACAAACGAAATCTGGAAGGCCAATTACTACACATTTCCTCAGGGCACTTGGGAGTGAGAGGAGAGAGAATTTATTTTCTTGCTTTTGCCTAATCCTGCTGCCTCTTGTTCTCATTCGCTCCGAAGGCCATTAAGCATTCGGCATCCCAAACGATCTTAGGCTCACAGAGATGGGCTTCCTTTGGCCAGTCCAGAAAGCTTTTCCAGAAATGTGTTCTGAGCCCTTTGACAAACTTTGGGCATCATAAACTCCTGCTGCTTTTCCTCGCTTCCCTCCCCCTCGGTAATCTCTCCCCTCTACGCCCTCTCCCTCACAGCGAGTTCCCTGTTTTTAGCTGAGTCACAGCAGCTGGCTGGCACCTCAGGGTCATACTGTACGTAACACAGAATCCTCTCTGTTGGCTGCCATGGTGCTTCAAAAGAGGGGCTGTGGCAGCCGCCGCAAAGCATCCTGGGCGCTCCAGCAGGGCCCTTCTTTGAAGCCCTGGAGCTGCTGGCAGGAGGCGCAGGGACAGCTCAGGGATCCAAAGTGCCTGGCTAACGTGGCCTCGCTGAATCCCAGGGCTCCTGCTGCCGCTGAGATGCTGCTCAGAAGCAAGCCTTTGAGAAATTCAGGGCAAAATCCAGACGGACAGAAGCAGAGTCATATGGCCTTTCGAAGCCAATGGCTGCCAGGAAATAGTCTTAAAACTGCCAGAGCCTTGGCAGAGGGTCTCGAGCGCTGCCAGAGGGTGAATAGTGGGGAAGGGGAGGTGGCCACCTTCTCCTATTCCAGTCAGCCGGACGGAGCCTGGGCACCGAGGCGCACATATGGCAGTGTGAAGCGACCCTATACCCCTTTCTCTCCAGAAAATGAAAGTTGGCTTCCTTAGGTAAAAATACATCCCAAGCAGGTGGAACAATCCAGATTTTCATGGTTAAAAACACCACCTTCTGGCTATCAGATACTTAAAACTGGAAAGTTCCACGCTTCTAAAAAACTGTCTGGAATGTGAATACTTCAGATACTGTAGGTCCTGTCGCCCTTGGGTTGCTTTATTTGCTCTCCCCTTTCCTTCTTGTATTATTGATCCTTATCTGAGTCTTGCCTTATCAAACAGTTTTCTTTTACAAGTCATATATAAGCTGAATAGAAAAATGATGGCGATGATAACAAAAACAATGGAATGATAATATCTAAGCCATACGGTATTCTTTCTGCAGCTTAGTGGGAGAAAAGTTGTAGATGTTCATTAAAATGTCTTGAATGGATTGGTGTTTAACACACATTCCTTCTTGGCCTCGAAGCAAGCCCAGCTGAAGAAGTAATTGATCCTGAATGGGAAATTTCAAATCACTAAGAAGGCCTGTATAGCATTCAGGGCATGGCTTATAACGAAAGTCAAAACAATGTGTCTTTGCAGCCCACCACACAAATGCGAATAGGAGAAGAATTTAAAAGGGTAAAATGATAGGAGGGGAGCATAGGCTTTTTGTAGCTTTATGAAGACATTAATATAAATTTATAAATCCAGGTTAGTTACTATCATTTCCATTGTACACACATACACACACGCACGCACACACACACACACACACACACATTAAAGCAAATGCTAACAACATAGAAATGAAACACCCCATCTCAAAATATTTAGCCTTTTCAATAAAAAAGACTCATTGAAATACAAGAGACAGGGTGTTTTACCTCAAAGTCAAACGTTTTAACTAGGATGACTTCCTTCAGCTCTCAATGCCAAAGAAAGCCAAAGTTAGGCAAAAGTATCCCTTAGAATTTAGTGAACAGCAAAGGGAAAAAATGGCATTTGAGATGAACCCCTGAGGAGTTATTAGTAATTGCTTTTCTGAGAAGTTAACACCTACAATAAGTGACAAAACAGGTTCATCTTGGATTTGATGTGTTAAAATGTATTTATTCCCGGTTAAGCTATTTTTAATAAACAAAATAAATTATAATTCTGATTTGCTAGAAGCCAGGCAATTTATCAGTTCAACAGGTGTAAATATTTTAGGGAATATGACTAAACTGTACTTATTTTAAAATTCTGAACCGTGTTTCATTTTGTATAGCAAAAATCTGTGTTCTGCTTTTCAAACACAAAGAACATGATGATTTAGATACGGGATTGAAATGAAGAAAAAATACACTTCTCCTCTGAAGACAGAAACCAGCTGAGAAACAAAATGAAAACTACATACAGAGCAATAAATGCATGCACATTACATCAGCAGCAACTACAACAAAATTCAAAACTAAAGGAGATGGCTTTGCAAAAAAAGCAGTGGGTGATAGAGGGATACAAAGAAGAGTGAAATACTTAACTATAAGGTAATGGACTGTTTAACCTGCAATTATGATGTAGGGAAGAAGTCTAAATTATTAGTCCAGAAATGTTCGCAAGATTATACAACCTCCAAGAAGTCATGTGGAGTCTTAGATATACAGTAGTTACTCAATTAAAACTTCGTGTTTAAAGACAGGACTGTCTCTGACATATGCAGATCCTGGAAAAAATGGTCCCTTCCCTTTAGTCTAAATATTTACAAGCATTAAATCAAGGTAAGGAGTGAATAAAATAGAATATGTTCCATTCTCATCCCTTAGCAGATGTACCTCTCAACATGTGAAGGCCATGATGAACTGTAGAATTGTCAGAAACCTTGCAGATCTGTGGCCTGACATGGGAGAGCTGTCCAATCTCTTTCAACCCCAGGCTTCCTCCCGCACCACAAGGGGTCTTGTGTCTATGTATGTCGACAGCTCAGTTTACAGGTCCAATATCTGAACAGCTTCACAGAAAAGAGCAGCCCTTGGCCACACCATAACTTTGGAGATGTCCACATAATATGTGGTACACACTTAGAAAGATACAGGGAAGAAGCTCACTGAGTGACCATTTGGAGCAAAGAATTCTGAGATCTTGTGTACCATAGTGTGGTATAGAAGGGGAAGCATGTAGTCCTGGAAGGCAGTATGATGTGAAGAAAAATGAAGGCTTGTGCGGGGCTGCCTTTATGCAAATTTAGAAAGGCTAGAGAATAGAGTCTGTGTCAAGATTGGCTCTATGCTATGAGAAGAGGCACAGTTGGAGGTAGGTCAAAGTAGGGTTCTAAATGTGGCTCAAGGAAGACGCCCCTTTCACCCAGGTCTTCAGATAGTATTCAATATCACTTAATCCAACTCAGATCCATAGTAGATATATGAATTATAGTACATGTAAAGCACAGTCTCAAATGGGATAAATCCCAGTGTTACCAACTGTATTGTCGTAAGAAGGAAAGAGAAGGCACAAACTGGACGTGGAGCTTCAGGAAGAAAAAATGATATCAAGCAGCAGATTTCTTTGTCTGTTAATGGTGTCTCCATTGTTTGATTCATTTTTCATTTATTTGTCAAACATTTACTGAACTTTCTGCTATTTGTCAGGCACTAGCTATGTGCTGGTGTTGAAACAGCTATGAGCAAGACATAGTCTCAGTTTCAATTCTGAGGAGGATAATTGGAAGGAGGCCACAGGGGCTCAAATAGCTTGGGCTAGGTTTTGTGCATATCGTCTTTTCTTCATTCCCTCTTTCTAATTAGTCATTCAACCTTTTCGTTTCTTTCCTCAAAATGTCTCTGGTATAAATCCTTTCATCTCTCTTCCCAGACCTCGCCACATCAGTCCTGACTCTATGTCTTGCCTTTCTACAACAGAGATATGGTTGAATGATCTCAGCTGCTTAGTCTCTTCTGAACTCCCTTGCCTTTGACACAGTCACCATATGACTCCCAGGCAAATCTTCAGTAAACATTCAGTTTTTTAAAAAAATTTGTGTTTGTTTCTGATGTGCCATCATTTCACAAAACCATATGGTGGTTTCCTGTGACTCATATACTCACATGCCTGGTTGACAGTATTCTCCATGATCTGGTTCAAACCTACTAGATAACCTTACCTTATGCCATTTGATGGGAAGAAATTCTCGGCCTCCTGCCTTAAAGATCTTTATAAATAACATATCTGATCCAGTTGTATCCTTGCTTAAAATCTTTCAATGACTTAAGACTTGATAGAATTCTCTTTGCCTCATACATAGAAATCAAATACCTACCAAAATCACCATGACCTCTCTAGTTCTGTTTCCTGCTCAATTGTTCGATAGCATTGTTCATGAATCTTGATATAGACTCTATTCTCTGGCCTTTCTAAAGTGTATAAAGACAATCCCAAGCTGATCTTGGTTTTTCTTCATATCATTCTTTCAAATAAGTTGTTTCCTCTCTTTTGGAATGTTTTTTTCCATCTTGTCTGTCTGCTGAACATCTATTTCAAGAAATAACTTCAAGGAAATGTTAATTCAGAGAAGCACAAGATTTCTTCTTCTGAAAAACCTTTCAAACACATATAGGCTTAGTGAGGATTGTGTATGTGTCTCTATTACTGTATTAGCACATAGGGCCTCATATGTATCACTAATATAATATTCTTACACTGGTTATAATTATTATGATGTATGTGTGTTTCCCATTAGACTGTGTGGTACTAGAATTTAGGAACAAATGTATGTTATACTCGCATTTTTTTTTATAATTCTCAGAACTTTGCATAGGACCCTGTTCTTAGTACAGAGCAAACACATTTTTTTAGAATGAATGAAGTAATAGTAGCTAAAGTTGCTTGACATTATACTGGGTTCTTTTCACATATTATCTCATTTAATCCCCATGATCCTCTTAGGAATTATAATATTAGTACCCCTATTTTACAGATGAGAAAAGTTTAGACTATTGAAAAGTTAGCTAACTTGCACAAGGTTACATGGTAAGCAGTAGAGCTAGACTGTGAGATCGAACAGAGTGGGCAGACCTCATAGGTCTGCTCTTGAGAAGCGCATGAAGTCAGGATCCATTCTTCTTTAACTTGTGAATAGTATTGGGCTTACTTTTATCTACCTGTTTTGTGTACATGATTCACATATCTAAAGAGGCCATCTATCTCAAACTAAACCAATCCTACCAAAAGCTGAGGCCCAAGCTCATTAAAGAATCTTCATGAAACGCTTGTTTATTGGGCCTAATTGATTCCATTTTTCTCTAATCTACTCTAACAAGAGTAAGGAAGCTGGCACTTAATTACTTGCTCTGTTGTGCTGTCTGCTGATTGTCTGATACTGGTTTTTCTGGTCTTCCTTACAAGATTATAATTTCCTTGAAGAAGATAAGAATGTATTTCTCTCTTTTATTCAAATCAGAGGTATCATGTTCCTTGTGACTGTCACATGGTAACACTTTGAAAGGAATGTGGTCATGTAATGATACAACTCAAAACCATGTTTTTTGAGAAACTGGTGAAGGAACTGTGGTAGGAAGAGAAGAAATACTGGTGGATAATATTTGAAGAGTTGTCATGAAGAAAAATGTCCCAATTACTATAGCTGCATAACTAATAAGTTCAAAATTTAGGGGTTTAAAAAAGCCTTTTATTATCCTCACAGATTTTGTGGGTCAGGAGTTTGGGCCTCGTCAAAATGACTGGTCTCTGTTCCAGATGGCTGTGGCCTCATCTGAGAAGACTCACAGGTTGAAGGTAATTAGACATTTGGGAACTGAATCCATTTAAAGGATCGTGCATATGCTGTTGCCCAAGCTAGAGTAACTGAACTTTGTCCACTGACCAGCACACTCACCCATGACCTCTCCAAATGCCTTAGCTTCCTTCTATCATGACAGTATTAGGGTAGTCAGAGTTCTTAGATGGAGATTGAGGCTCCAGCATGAGTGATCCAACAATCAAGGCAGGAAATTATATCACATTTTACCAACTTGCTTCGGAAGTCACGGAGTATCACTTTTGCCATGCTTTCCTCTTTGAAGCAGTCACAATCGAGCCTAGACTGAAGGGTAGACGGTATAGTTTCCAACTCTAAGATGACTGGAAGAGTCTTAAGGAATTTGCAGACATAATTTTAAAATGCGGCAGGTAGTGATTAAATTTTTGTGCTGTATTCAGAGCACAGAACTAGGAAACAAAGAACAGAATTTCAGCTCGATAAGGACTCCCTATTAATAATAACGTAGTATGTGCCCAGCACTCTAAATATGAACTTTATTCACATCATCTGATTTGAGTGTCTTTATTATTCTAATTTTTCACGTGAGAACTGAAGCTATCAAAGGTGTAAATAGCTTTGCCTCCCCCAAAATGGTGGAACTAGAGTTACAGTGTGCATTTCCCAGATTGTAAAGCCTGGATTCTTACCTCGTATATAACTCTGTTCTAACAAGGAATTTCTAATATTGGAACTCTTTACTGAAAAGATCCAACCTCAGGAGTCTGGACAATAAAGACATAAGGAAAATTATGTTCTTCTAAGTTTCTACATTGCTTAGCTCCTCCAGCCTAGGTATCGGAAGTCATTGCTTATTTTATGCATAGATGATCATATCTTCTAAGAATAGAGATAATTATACTTCTTTTCTACTTTCCTTATTGCATTGGCTAGAACCTCTTATACTATGCACAATAGAAGAAGTAAGGGTAGATATTCTTGGGTTCTTCCAGATGTTAAGGGGAAGGCATTTAGTCTTTCATCATGTAGAGTGATTTTTTTAAATGTTTTATTTTGTAACAGGATAGTTACAAAATAATACCAACCACATACAGAGAGCTCCAAACTACCCCTAGCCTCTCAGATGTCCAAATCTACCTTATTTAACATTTTGCCACATTTGCCATATCATTCAGTCTATCTCTCTATCAATCCATTTTCTGAACACCTGAGTGTAGGTTATATATATCATGTTCCTTGAATACTTAACACTGCCGTGTACACTTCCTGAAAACAAATTCACTTATACAACCATAAGTTATATAACATTGATATAAAGCTTACAGTCAAGATTCCAGTTTTTTCAAATGTCCCAATAATGTCTTTCTTTTTATGTTGTGGGAACATATAAACCACATGTCATGGTTAGGTTCATGTGTCAACTTGGCCAAGTAGTGTAACCTGTTTGTCTGGTTGGGCAAGTGCTGGCCTGTCTGTTGTGATGAGGACATGTCATAGAATTAAATCATGATCATGTCAGCTACATTTGTAATCAGCCAAAGGGGAGTGTCTTCTGCAATGAGTGATACTTAATCTGATCACTGGAAGCCTTTTAAGTAGGATTCAGAAGAGACAGGCTCTTCCTGTTTCGGCTGGTGAGCCTCTCCTGCGGAGTTCAACCAGACCCTCCATTGGAATCATCGGCTTCACAACCTGCCCTGCAGATTTTGGACTCTGTGTTCCCGCGGTCACATGAGACCCTTTTATAAATTTTATATTTGCGAGTGTTCCCTGTGGATTCTGTTTCTCTAGAGAACTCTAATTAATACACCACATAAACTTTCCCATTTCACCCATTCCCATACGTACTATTCAGTGGGATTAACCGCATTCATAACATTGGGCTACCTTCACCACTTTCTACTACTATAACGTTCCCATCTTCCTAACAGAAACCCAATACCTATTACCTCCCCTTTTCCCTGCCCCCTTTCCTTCACCCTCAACCCTGGCAACTTGTACTCTAATTTCTGTCTCTATGGTCTTGCATATTCTCCAATATTTTCCTTGTAGTTACCACAGGGCTTAAATTTAGCATCTTAAATCCATAATGCATATTCTCCAATATTTTCCTTGTAATTACCACAGAGATTAAATTTAGCATCTTAAATTCATAAAATCTTGTTTGCTTTTGTAAATGCAATTTTATTGAGATATCTATTTACATACCATATCATCATCCAAATTATACAAATGGTTCACAGGGTCATCATTGAGCTGTGCAAATCATCATCACAATTGATTTTTTGAAACTTTTCATTACTCCAAAAAGAGAAAATAAGAATAAAAGTAAAAATAACACTGAAAAAGAACACCTCCTCCCTATTTTTCATTTATTTTATGCCTTTTATTTTTCTTACTCATCTGTCCATACACTGAATAAATGGAGTGTCAACCACAGTGTTTTCACAAACACACTCACAACTTAAAAGCTTTATAGTTATTCAATCATCTTTAAGAATCAAGGTTGTGGATTGCAGTTTCAAGTATTTCCCTCTAGCTCCTCCAATAGCCACCAAACTGAAAAGAAATATCTATTTACTGCATAAGAATAACCTCCAGATTGACCTCTCGACTCTATTTGAAATCTTTCAGCCACTGAAACTTTATTTTGTTTACAATCTCTTCTCCCTTTTGGTCAAGGAGACTTTCTCAACCCATGATGCCAGGGCCAGGTTCATTCCTGGAGGTCATGTCCCATGTTGCCAGGGAATTTTACACCTCTGGGGGTCATGTCCCATGTAACAGGGAGGGCAGTGAGTTCACCTGCAGAGTTGGCTGAGAGAGAGACCACAACTGAGCAATAAAAGTGGTTTCTCTGATGGTGACTCTTAGTCATAATCATAAGTAGGCTTAGCTTCTCCTTTGCAGGAATAAGTTTCATTAGGGCAAGCCCCAAGTTTGCAATGATTGCAAGACTGTCAGACCTTCCCTAGGTGGGGAAGTTTAATATTTCTACCTTTTTCACCAGTCCCTCAGGGGGACTTTGCAAATACTTTTAAATCTTCTTTCCAGATTAGTCAGGGATGTTTCAGGGCATCAAACAAACCAACAGGATCTCAATCCCCATTCAACATTCCATGAAGTTATGGTGTTCGGATAAGCTAAACATGCAAATTAAAGTTGGTAGTGCGCTACAAAAAATATAAATTTTGTACCAAATAACAACTCTTCCTTTGGTCTCACACAGAAGATGAAGTTTAAAAATACAGTCAATATCATCCTATACCCTTTAGTCTGATTTACATTAGTCCTATCCAGATAAGCTTTATTCTTATCTGTAATTGAAGTTTGATCACTTTTTCAGTGTTTTTAATAGTTGCTATATGGGGTAATGCTGCTTTCATAGCTACAGATTGTTGGCTCTGAGTCTCAGGTGGTACACAAATACCTGAAGTCCTGGGAAATGACCAGGTTACACAAAGAGCTCAGTATCTCAGAATTTAGAAATAATGGTTACAACTCTGGAATAGATGTGACTGCTGTTAAAAGTTTACAGTCTAGGAACCTTTACAATAGGGTTTCACCTGATAATCTACACTCTCAAATTCAATTCTTAGAGTTTGCATATTATAGTTAGTCCATGTTAGTGAGGCATTATAATATTTGTCTTCTCGTTTCTGACTTATTTCATTCAACACGCTGACCTCAAGTTTCATTTGCCTGCAACTTCATTCCTTCTCGCAGCTACTCATTAGTCCATTATATGGATACACCACAGTTTCCCCTTCCATTCCTCACTTGATATACCCTTTACACAACTCTGAACAATTGCAAATCACAAACACTGTTACCATAAACACCAGTGTGAGAATGGAAGTTCCTCCAAGTACACACCTAACTATGGGGTTTCAGGATTATGCAGCAACCCTACTTCTAGCTTCCTGCAGAGCCACTACACTGCCCTCCAGAGGGGCTGCACCACTCTATTTCCCTACCAACAGTGAGTAGGTACATCTCTCTTTCCATAGCTTCTCCAGCACTTATATCTCTGTTCATTTTCAGACAGTTTTAGCCACACATCATACAATTCAACCTAAGTAAAAAAATCAATCATTCCTGGTACAATTACATAGTCCTGACTTCACCACCACATTCTATATGAGGGCATTTCCATGTCTTCCACAAAAGATTCCCATACCCCCCACTTATTGACATTTAGCTTTGGCATATCATCTTTGTTATATTCAATGGAAGCATATTACAATGTTACCGTTAATCATACACCCTGGTTTGCACTGATAGTATTTCCCCCTATATACCATCCCATTTTCAACGTGTTACAATGTTGACATTCATTTTTCCTCCCTCATATAAAAACATTCCTATATTTGTATATTTAATCACCATCATTGTTCACTCTAGGCATCTCTAAGTTATACTGTCCCAGTCTTTATTCTCTGCCTTTCCTTCTGCTGTCTTACACTCTCCTATCCCTCCTCCTTCAACCATACTCTCATTCAGCTTCATTCAGTGTACTTACAATATTGTGCAACCATCAGCTAGCATTGTGCTATCCATTTCTGGATCTTTACAATCAGTCCTGTTGAACATTTTGTTCTCTGTCAGCATCAAATTCCCAATCTCTATTTCTATCTCCTGATAATCTGCGTTCTTGACTTTAAATCTCAAAGTTCACTCATTAATGTTAATTGATATTAGTGGGACCATATAGTATTAGTCTTTTTGTTTCTGGCTAATTTCACTCATCATGATGACCTCCAGCTTCATCTACCTTGTTACGTGCTTCGTGACTTTATTCTGTCTGACAACTGTGTAATAGTCCATTGTAGGTGTTTACCAGTTTGTTTAGCCACTCATCCCTTGATGAACATTTGGGCTGTTTCCACATCTCTTAGCAATCGTGAATAATGCTCAGGTGCAAATGTCTGTTTGTGTCCTTGCCTACAGTTTCCCTGAATATATACATAGTAATGGGATTGCTGGATCACACAGTAATTCTCTACTTAGCTTCCTGAGGAACTGCCAAACTACCTTCCAGAGCAGTTGCACCATTCTATATTCCAAAGAACAGTGAATAATTGTTCCTCTTTATCCACATCCTCTCCAGCACTTGTAGTTTTCTGTTTTTTTGATAATGGCTATTCTAGTAGGTGTGAGATGATATCTCATTGTGGTTTTGATTTGCATTTCCTAATAGTCAGTGAAGTTGATCATCTTTTCAGGTATTTTTGAGTCAAATATATTTCCTTTTCCCGAAAATATCTGCCCATGTCCTTTGCACATTTTTTAATTGGGTTGCTTGTGTTTTTGTTGTTGAGTTGTAGAATCTCTTTCTATATTCTGAATATTAAACACTTATCTGATGTATGGTTTCCAAATACTATCTCCCATTGTGTTGGCTGCCTTTTTACTTTCCTAACAAAGTTCTTTGTGGCACAAAAATGTTTAATTTCGAGGATTATCTATCTACCATATATCTATTTCTTATTTCACTGCTTACACTTTGATGTAAGGTCTAAGAAAACACCTCCTATCACAAAATCTGTAAAATAATTCCCTACATTTTCTTCTAAAAGTTTTATGGTCTTAGCTCTAATGTTTAGGTCTTTGATCCATTTTAAGTCAATTTTTATATAGGATGTGAGATAGGGGTCCTCCTTCATTCCTTTGGATGCGAATATCCAATTCTTTAAACACCATTTATTGAAGAGACTACTCTGTCCCAATTGAGTGGCTTAAGTGCCTTACAGAAGATCAATTGTCCGGAGGGAGGCTGGGCCAGAGGGAGGGGGAAGATGGACTTAGTGCAGGTCCTGAGGCAGGGGCTGCAGCAGATCAGCAGCCACAGTGGCCTCTGTGGCTATTTCCGAGTGTTGTTCATGACAAATGATGTCAGGGTTGGTCAATTAGTAGGGGAAGACAAATATGGAAACAAATACTATGAAGACAACAAGCAGTTTTTTGGCCAGCACCGATGAGTTATGTATACTATTGAAATGAATGGCAGGAACACATTCTGGGATGTGGATGGAAGCATGGTACCCCCCGAATGGCATCGTTGGCTTCATTGCATGACTGATGATCCCCCAACAACAAAACCACCTACTGCTTGTAAATTCATTTGGGCAAACCATAAATTCAACATGAGTGGCACTCCAGAACAATATGTACCTTATTCCACCACTAGAAAGAAGATTCAGGAGTGGGTCCCAACTTCAACACCTTACAAGTAAAGACAATGAAAAATTGTTTAAACACGTAAAATATGATCTTTTCATATAATTGCATTTTTACTGCTTACCAGTAACTTGATTAAAATTGTGTGACAAAAAAAAAAGATCAATTGTCCATAGATGAGAGGGTCTATTTCTGAACACTCAATTCAATTCCATTGGTCAGTGCATCTTTCTTTATGCCAGTACCATGCTGTTTTGATGACTGTAGCTTTGTAATATGATTTAGAGTCAGATAGTGTGAGACCTACCACTTCATTCCTCTTTCTTAAGATATTTTTAGCTATTCAAGGCAAACTGTCCTTCCAAATTATTTTGATTATTGGCTTTTCTATTTCTGCAAAGTAAGTTGTTGGGAATTTAATTGGCATTGCATTGAAACTATAAATCAATTTGGGTAGAATTAACGTCTTAACTATATATCAATGAACTATATATCAATGAACATGGTATGTCCTTCTATTTATGTAGGTATTCTTTGATTTCTTTTAGCAATTTCTTATAGTTTTCTGTGTATAGGTCTTTTGTGCACCTGATTAAATTTAATCCTAATTATTTAATTCTTTTGGCTGCTATTGTAAATGATTTTTTTTTCTTAATTTCCTCTTCAGATTGCTCATTACTGGTATACAGAAACACTACTGATTTTTAGGTGTTGGTCTTGTACCCTGCCACTTTGCTGTTCTCAATTATTAGCTCTAGTACCTTTGTTCTTGATGTTTTGGGAATTTTGACATACAGTATCACATCATCAGCAAACAGTGAAAGTTTTACTTTTAACTTTTCAAATTGATGACTTTTTTTTCTTGTATAATTGCTGTAGCTAGTACTTCAACACTGGTGACAGTGCCCATCTTTGTCTTGTTCCTGCTCTCAGAGGAAATGCTTTCTGTCTTTACCCATTGAGGATGATGTTACCTGTGGTTTTTTCATATATTTCCTTTAGCATGTTGAGGAGGGTCCCTTCTATTCCTATTTTTTGAAGAGCTTTCATCAAGAAAGGAAGTTGAATTTTGTCATATACCTTTTCAGCATCAGTCAAGATGATCACATGGTTTTTTCTTCTTTTACTTATTGATGTGGTTGGTATACTACATTAATTGATTTTCTTGTGTTGAACCAACCTTGATACCTGGAATAAATCCTATTTGGTCATGGTGCATAATTCTTTCACTGTGGTGTTGGATTCAATTTGAGAGCATTTTGTGGAGGGTTTTTGCATCCATATTCATTAAAGAGAATTAGCTCTAATTTTATGTTCTTGTAGTATCTTTGTCTGGCTTTGATAGTACGGTGATGTTGGCTTCATAGAATGAGTTATGCAGCTTTCCCTCCTCTTCAATTTTTTTGAAGAATCTGAGCAGAATTGGTACTAATTCTTTCTTGAATATGTGGTAGAATTCACATATGAAGTCACTGGGTCCTGCACTTTTCTGTTTTGGAAGCTTCTTGATGACTGATTCAAACTCTTGTGATTGATTTGTTGAGGTCAACTATTTCTTTTTGATTCAATGTTGGCTGTTTATGCTTTTCTAGGAATTTGTTCATTTCTTCTACATTGTCTAGTTTATTGCACATAGTTGCTCATAATATCCTCTCATTATCTCTTTCAGTTCTGCAGGGCCAGAAGTTATGTACCCTGTGTAAGTTTGCAAACTACTAGAATGTGATATACCAGAACTGGAATGGCTTTTATAAAGGGGAATTTAATAAGTTACAAATCTACAATTCAAAGGAAGGGAAAGTGTCCTAATTAAGGCACCAGTAAGAGGCTACCTTCACTCAAGAAAGGTCGATGTTTCTGGAACACCTGTCAGCTGGGAAGACATGCTGGTCCCTTGCACATGGACTCCATTGTTTTCAGCCTCTGTTCCTTTGGAGGTTCCTCACTTTACTTCTTTATGGCTGGCTTTTATCTCTTGGCTTCCCTTGGCTCTCTCCAGGTTCTGGCTTGCTTAACACTTCATGGCAATGTCTGCTGAGCTCCAAGCATCTCCAAACGTCTGTGTCTTCTTCACATTTCTGTATCTGTGTCAACTCTGCTATGAATTTACTGTCTACTCTGATGCTTCTATCATTTGTCTTGTTTCTGACTCTCTCCAAATTGTTTTCTCTTTTAAAGGATTCCAGTAAACTAAATCAAGACCCACCTGGAATGGATGGTGCCACATCTCATTTAATCAAAATTCACACCCACAATTGGTTGTTACATCTCCATGGAGATAATTTAATCAAGTTTCCAACCTATAGTGCTGAATAGGGTTTAAAAGAAATGGCTGCTCCCACAAGATTGGATCAGGATTAAAACATGGAGTTTTGGGGTACATAGTACTTTCAAACCAGCACATTCCACCCTCTGGACCCTCAAAAGACATATTTTTCCCATATACAAAATACATTCACTCCATCACAATATCACAAAAGCCTTAAACCATTTTAGTAACAATACAAATACAATATAAAGTTAAAACCAGTACAAAATCTCCTCAAAGTCTGTTACAGGAAAAATTTTTCTTCTAGTTCTGGGTCTGTAAAACTCAGAATAAGTTATCTGCTGCCAACATACCAAGGTGAGACAATCATAGGAGACATGTTTCCATTTCTGCAGGGAGAAATTGGAAAGTACAAATGGGTCACTGAACCCATACAGTTCCTAAAACCTGCAAGGCAAACTCCGTTAGATTTCAAAGTTTGAGACTTATTTATCCTTGGGGCTTTAGAAAGTGGCAGTCCCACCCTTTCCAAGGGACTATTCAGCAGCCTTGCTCTTTCCAAATGCTGGGAAGTTGCCCATTCATCTGTGTTGTCTATTTTATTAGTATTTAGTTGTTCACAGTATCCTTTCATCATCTCCTTTAGTTCTGCAGGGTCATTAGTTATTTCCCCTGTGTTAGTTTGCAAGCCGTCAGAATGCGATATACCAGAGCTGGTACAGCTTTTATAAAGGGGAATTTAATAAGTTATAAGTTTACAGTTCTAAGGAAGTTAAAGTGTTCTAATTAAGGCACATCTCCATGGAGATAATCTTATTAAGCATCCAACCTCTAATGCTTAATAAGGATTAAAAGAAATGGCTGCTCCCATAAGATTGGATCAGGATTAAAACATGGCTTTTCTGCAGTACATAATACTTTCAAACCAGCAGATTCCCCCCTCCCATTTTTTTATTTTATTTATTTGCATCTCTCTCTCTCTTTTTTTGTCAGCCTAACTAAGGGTCCATCAGTTTTATAGATTTTCTCAGTGCAAGCTTCTGATTTTTAAATTCTCTCTATTGTTTTCATGTTCTCAAATTCATTTATTTCTGCTCTAATCTTTGTAATTTATTTCCTTTTGTGTGCTTTGGGTTTAGTTTGTGGTTCTTTCTCTAGTTCCTGCATGTGCACTGTTAACTCATCAATTTTTGCTCCTTTTTCTTGTTTAATATAGGCATTAAGGGCCATAAATTTCCCTCTCAGCATCACCTTTGCTGCACCATCAGTTTTGATATATTATGTTTTCATTTTCATTTGCCTCAAGATATTACTGATTTCTCTTGTGATTTCTTCTCTGACCCACTGGTTGTTTAAGAATGTGTAGGTTAGTCTCCACATATTTTTAATTTTCCAGTTTCTATTTGTCATTTATTTCCAACTTTGTTCCATTATGATGAGAAAGTGCTTTGCATAATTTCAATCTCTTTAAATTTATTATTGCTTTGTAACCCAACATGTGGTGTATCATGGAGAATGATCCATGAGCACTTGAGAAAAATGTATATTCTGTTGTTGTGGGGTATAATGTTCTGTAACTGTCTTTTAAGACTAGTTCATTTACTTCATTATTTAAAATCTCTGTTTCCTTATTGATCCTCTGTCTCCCTTATTGAAGAGGTATCTGCTTCTCCCTTCAGTGTTGTCAGTGTGTGCTTATGTATTTTGGGGCACTCCGGCTTGTTGCATAAATAGTTATGATTGTTATGTCTTCTTGATGAATTGTTACTTTTATTACTACATAGCATCCTTCTTTGTCTCTTTTCATTGTTTTACATTTGAAGTCTAATTTGTTAGATATTAATATAGCTACTGCCACTCTTTTCTGGTTGTTGTTTGTTTGAAGTATCTTTTTCCAGCTTTTCATTATCAATATGTTTTTGTCCTTAGGTTTAAAGTGAGTCTCTTGTAGACAGCATATAGACAAGTCCTGTTTTAAAATCTATTCTGCCTATGTCTTTTGATTGGGAGTTTAATCGATTAACATTTAATTTTATTACTGTGAAGGCAGTACTTTCTTCTACCATTTTGTCTTTTGAATTTCACATTTCATATCTTTTTGTTTCTTTTTACTTTTACTGATTGTCTTCATTTCTACACTCTTCTCCAAATCTCCCTCTCCTGTGTTTTCCTATCTGTCAATAGTGCTCCCTTTAGTAGTTATTGTAGAGCTGGTCTCTGAGTCTCAAAGTCTCGCAGTGTCTGTTTGTCTGAGAATATTTTAAACTTTCCCATTGATTTTGAAGGACAGTTTTGCCAGGTATAGAATTCTTGGTTGGCAGTTTTTTCTTTCAGAATTTTAAGTATATCATACCATTGCCTTCTCACCTCCATGGTTTCTGTTGAGAAGTCCACACATAATCTTATCATACTTCCCTTGTACATGATGGATGGCTGTTGTCTTGCTACTTTCAGAATTCTCTTTGTCGTTGACACTTGACAATCTGATTAGTAAGTATCTTTGGAGTGCGTCTATGTGGATCTATTCTGTTTGGGGTATGCTGCATTCTTGGATCTGTAATTTTATGTTCTTCATAAGAGATGGGAAATTTTTAGTGGTTATTTTCTGCATTATTCTTTCTGCTCCTTTTCCCTTCTCTTTTCCTTCTGTGACACCCATAACATATATATCCATGCACTTCATGTTGTCATTTAATTCCGAGACCCTGGTCATATTTTTTCATTCTTTTCCTTATCTGTTCTTTTGTGTGTAGGATTTCAGATGTCCTGTCCTCTAGTTCGCTAATCCTTTCTTCTGCCTTTTCACATCTGTTGTTGTAAGTCTCCATTATGTTTTACATCACTTCTATTGTGTCTTTCATTCCCATAAGTTCTGCCATTTGTTTTTTCAAGCTTTGGAGTTCTTACTTGTGGTTGCCCAATGTCTTCTTTATATCTTTCATTTCCTTTGCCATATCTTCCCTCAACTCACTGATTTGATTTTTGACTTTATTTAGCATCTTTGAGTGAACATTAATTAGTTGTTTCAACTATTGTGTCTAATTCGAAGTGTTTGTTCCTTTGACTGGGCCATATCTTTGTACTTCCTAGTATGGCTCATAATTTTTGTTGGTGTCTTGGCATCTGATTTCCTTGATTAGTTTATTCTGGATGTCATTTTGCTCTTTTACCTAGAGTTTTCTTGTTGTTTGGTTTTGTTCTCTGTTTTTTTTTTTGTTTTTTTTGTTTTTTTTTGGTATTCAGCACAACTTATTCTAGACCTCTAGCATACCCTCTTTTTAACTGTTCAGAAATTTTCAGCTCTTGCTTTTCTGGTTCTTGCCTTGGCTAAATGGAAACATGTTTTTTCTTAGAATAGTCTTCCCAGATATCATCAACCACAGTCAGATTTTCCCAGATGAGACAGGCCTAGGTCTCAGGAGGAGGGTGCAATCAGTATTAAGTTACTTTGGGGATGAGACTCAGCAGGTTGTTAGAGATTCTTGTGATTCCTCTAAACTCTGCTTTTCTATCCTTCCCAGCAGGAAGTGTTTGTCAGCCTGCAACTCTTCACTGGTGTGAAGTGGTGCAGTGACTTTAATTCTGTGCTGACTCTTTACCTGCCAGCGTTTTGGTTAAGACAGAAGGCAGGTTTAGGGCTTAGCCCTTGGGATCTAAATCCTCTGGTTGAGGGCCACCAGTTGAGCTAGGCCCCACCCCCCTTCCTTGGGAAGATAAGCCCTTTAGGGAATTAACTCCTTCATTTTACATGTTACTTTGACTCTCATACCTATCTTAACTCTGCCCTTGCCTGGATCAGGGCTGACAATGGAAAATGCCTGAGGCTTTCTATAGTGAGCCACTTAGAATTGTGGTGGTTCATTTTTTTTTTTTTCATCCCTTTTCACAGCTGGTCCCCAGCCCCTAAGTTTCACCTGTCAAGAGCCGGAATTGGTACCTGGCCCTTTGTGCCTTTGAGTACAGCCCTCTTCCAGTATTCTGAGCTGGGAGAACTTTGATCCAAAAGTCTTAGATCTTTTTATTTTGTTTCTGTTTTTTCTATCAGTCCTGCCTCTTGTGTGCCCAGAAAAACCTCAGGATTCTTTCCCTCCTTGCTCTCAATTTATTTGTGCTTGGAGCTTGTATTCAGCAGACCAAATTTGTTGATAAAAACTGCAGTTGGAGCTTGGTTGGGCTGCCCCCTCTTTCTCCCAGAAGAGGTCTCTTCTTTTTCCCACAGGTAAGTGTTTCTGACTGAGTCTGCTTTGCAGTCAGAGGGCATCAGCCTCTGGCTTTTAGAGGCTTTACTGACAGTTTTGTGGTTTGACCTTGGTCCTTCCACCCATTCCAGACTGGTGTACAATGTGTATCCAGTCACAGATGTCCCCCAAACCCTGTTCCTGACAGTTCCTGGCATTTACTAGTTGCTCTAGAAGACAAACTAAATTCCGCACCTTCCTATACTGCCCTCTTGCCTCCTATACCAGCATCTTGGCCCCTAGTGTGATTTTTAAGACATTTATCATGTTAAGAAAGTTAACTCATATTCCTGGTTTTCTGAATTATGTTTATTATGAATGGATGCTGAATTCTAGCTAATGATTTTTTTTTTCTGCATCTATTGATACGGTGATTTTTTTCCCTTTGATAACCTATTAATACAGATGATTTGAATTTTTGAATGTTAGATCAGCCTGTCATTCTTTGGAAAAACTCCACTTGGTTAAGATGCCTTGTCTATATTATATAGTCAGAACTGATTTCATAAATTTAAGAATTGTTGTATCTGTGTTCACAAGGGATATTGGTCTATAGTTTTATTTTCTGGTCATATCTGGGCATAAGCTAATCTTATATAATGTATTCGGAAATATTCCCTATTCTTTACCCCTCGATGTTTTGGAAGAATTTATGTTGAACTGGTATTATTTATTCTTTATGTAACTAGTAGATACTACCCAGGGAGCCATCTGAGCTTGGTGTTTTCTTTATGGGAAGGTTTTTAGCAACAAACACAATTTGTTTAGTAGATGTAGGTTGTATATTGGATATTTGACCATTTTATCTAAGTTTTCTAATTTATTCAAATAAAATCATTCATTATATTCCCTTATAATCTTTTTTATGTCTTTAATATCTGTAATGATGCCTTCCCTTTCACTCCTGACACTGCAAGTTTTTATTTCCTCTTTGTTCTGATCAGTATGGTTAGAGATTTATCAATTGTTTGTTTCTATTTCATTGTTTTCTGCACTTTATTATTTGTTTTCCCTGCCTACTTTGGCTTTACTTTAGTTATTAAGATAGAATCTTAGGTCATTGATTTGAGACCTTATTTCATTTCTATTATAGGTCCTGTAGATTTCTAAGCCCTGCATTCAAAATTTTTTTATATTTCATATTTTTATTTTCTATCAATCAAAAGGTAGATTCTTTTCTTTTTTGACCCATGGGTTATTTAGAAGTTTATTATTTAATTTTGACATATTAAAGGATATTCCAGAAAACATTCTGTTATTGATTTCTTAGTTAATTTCATTGTTATCAGAGAACATACTTTGTATCATTTGAATTCCTTTACATTTATAGAGAGTTGTTTTATGCCAGAATATAGCCTATCTTGTTAAATGTTCTGTGTGCACTTGAAAAGAATGTGTGTTCTGCTGTTCCATTAGCATTAGTTCAAATTCTTTAACACCATTGTTCAAATCTTATGTCTTTAATGATTTATTTCTCTCAATTGTTCAATCAGTTATTGATGTATTACAAACACTAATGTTAATCAATTTATTTCTCCTTGCAGTTCTATTTTGTTTGCATCATGTATTTTGAAGCTCTTTTATTAAATGCATTAAATGTTTAGGATTATAATTTCTTGTTTGACCTCTTTATCATTATGAAATGACCTTCTTTATGCTCAAAAATATCTTTTTCTCTGAAACTGGCATTGCTATGTGTGTTGGTTTGAAACAATGGTGTACCCTGGAAAAGCCATGTCCTTTAACCCTCATTCAATATTGTTGGGTAGAATCTTCTTTTTTAGGTTGTTCCATGGAGATATGACCCACCCAATTGTGAGTGGAACCTTTTAATTAGGTGGTTTCCATGGAGATATGTCTCCACCCACTCAAGGTGGAGTTACTTACTGGAGTCCTTTAAGAGGGAGCCATTTTGGAAAAAGCTTTAGAGCTGATATAGATGCGACGTTTGGAAATGCAGAAAGAAAACACGCCTGAGGAAGCCTTTTGAAATGAGAAGCCAGGTGTGGTAGTTAGATTCAGGTGTCAACTTGGCCAAGTGAAGGTGCCTAGTTCTATTGCTGTGGACATGAGCCAATGGCATGTGAACCTCATCTGTTACTGATTATATATGCAGACAGCTAGGAGGCATGATGAATGATGTTTGATTTAATTGGCTGATGCTTAAATGAGAGACCTCAAGGTAGCACAGCCCAAGCAGCTTGGTGGACTTCATCTCAGCACTCACAGCTCAGCCCAGGCCTTTGGAGATGCAAAAGGGAATCACCCTGGAGAAAGTTGTTGGAATCCAGAGGGCTGGAGAAAAGGCAAGTAAAGATTGCCCTGTGCCTTCCCATGTAAGAAAGAACCTCAGTTGAAAGTTAGCTGCCTTTCCTCTGAAGAACTACATGTTTTTAATGAAATAAATTCCCCTTTGTTAAAAGCCAACCCATCTCTGGTGCATTGCATTCCAACAGCTAGCAAACTAGAACACCAGGAGAGAAAGCTATCAGATGTCACCATGTGCCTTCCCAGCCAACAGATATACCCCAAACATCATTGGCCCTTTTTCGAGTCCAGGTATCTTTTTCTGGATGCCTTAATTTGGATATTTTTATTAACTTAAAATGATAAACTTGTAACTTAATAAATTTCCTTTATAAAAGTCAACCCATTTCTGGAATATTTCATTTCTGGCAGCTTTAACAAACTAAAACAGTATTAAAATAATTACCTGACCTTTCTTTTCTATTTTTTAGTTGATTTTAAAAACTTCCTTGCAGTAAATTTACTCTTTGTCGTGTAGTTACATGTGTTTTCACAAAGGAATAGAGTCGTGCATCTGCCATCACGGTACTATACAGAACCTTAAAAATTCCCTGTTCAACTTCTTTTAATAAAGCTGCATTCCTTATCTCAACCACTGACATTTATCTATCCCTATAATCTTGATTTTTCCAGGATGTCAAATCATATAATATGTAGCTTTTAGGAGCTGATATTTGACTTAGCAAAATGTGTTTAAGATTCATTCAAGTTGTTTCATGAATCAATAGTCCTATCCTTTTTACTGCTGACTAGTATTACATTGTATGGATATATGAGTCAATCCGTTTTCCTTTTGAAGGACATTTTGCTTGCTTCAAGTTTTTGGCAATGACAAATAAAGCGTCTATAAATATTTGTGTACAGGCTTTAGTGTGGCCGTAATTTTTTTTTTTTTTGTATGCTGCATGGTGGGGTGACATTTCTTTCTTTTCCCATGTGAGTATTCCATAATTGCAGCATTTGTTGAATTTTTTTGGGGGGGAGGGTAAGTGCATGGGTCAGGAATCAAACCAGGGTCTCCTGCATGGCAGGGGAGAATTCTACTGCTGAACTACCCTTGTACCCCAGTGTGGCCATAATCTTTAAATTCATTTGGAGATAGACTGAGGACTAGAACTTCTGGGCCAATGACAAGAATGTGTTTTACTTTATAAGCACCTGCCAGTTTTCCAAGGTTGAAATACCATTTTGCATTCCTACCAGCAAGAAAGAATAAAAATTGCTTTTGTCTGTATCTTTGTCAGCATTTGGTGCTAGAAAATTTTTAGCAATTCTAGTAACTGTATAAATGTATTTCCCTAATTACAAATAATGTTGAGTACCTTTTCATCTGCTTGGCGACCATCAATGTATCTTCTTTGGAAAAAGGTCTGTTCAGATCTTTTGCCTATTAAAAATATATTTGGTTGTTATTTTTAACTTGTCAGTTTTGAGAGTTCTTGAAATATACTATATATGATATTGTGTTAGGAATGGAATTTGCAAA
This sequence comes from Tamandua tetradactyla, assembly GCF_023851605.1. Lineage (NCBI taxonomy): Eukaryota > Metazoa > Chordata > Mammalia > Pilosa > Myrmecophagidae > Tamandua > Tamandua tetradactyla. The sequence goes on from NC_135332.1 coordinate 160,045,382, forward strand.
TATTTTTTCACATTCAGAGCCTTGAATTTTCATTTGTTTAACACTGTCTTTTGAAGAGCAAAAGACTTTATTTTGATTAAGTTCAGTTTATCATATTTTCTTTTTAGATTGTGCTTTGGTATCATATCTATAACCTCCTTACCTCATTCTAGCTCAAAAAGATTTTCTCCTAGAAAGTTTTGTAGTTTTAAGTTCTATATTTAGGTTTATAATCCATCTGAGTTAATTTTCATGTGCTATGTGACACATATGTTGACGTTCCCCTTTTTAAAGAAAACCTGGCTCCCAATTGTTCCAGCATCATTTGTTAAAGACTATCCTGTTTTACATTATAATTGCTTTTCAGCCTTTGTAAAAATCGGTTGACTCTATTTTTGTGGGTGTCTTCCTAGGCTCTATATTCTGTCCCATCCACCTATATATCTGTCCTTTCACTGATACCACACTTTCTTTGTTATTGCAGATTTATAGCAGTCTTGAAACCGGCAAATATGAGTTCTCCAATTTTTCCTTCTTTTTCAGAATTGTTTTGGCTATTCTAGTTTTTCATCCTTTCCAAATAAATATGTAAATAATCTTGTTGATGTCTACATAAAACTTTCCTTGGATTTTGATTGGGATTGTGTTGAACATATTTATCAAAATGGGGGAAATTGGCCTATTAACAATATGGAGCCTTCCAATCTCTGAAAATGATTTATCTATCCATGTATTTAAATCTTTTAAAATTTTCTTTTATCATTTTTATGGTTTGTAGCATACAGATTCTGCACATATTCCCTCATATATATGCATAAACACTTCTATTTTGTGCTGTTTTAAATGGTAATGATATTTACACTTCAAATTCAAATTGTTCATTGCTTATCTACAGAAATAGATTGACATGTACTGAGGTTTTATTTTATAAGCTTGCTAAACTCATCTATTAGTTTCAAGAACTTTTCACTAGATTCCTTGGGATTTTCAAAATAGACTATCATGCCTTTTGCAGTTAGAGGCAGTTTTCTTTTTTCCTATCCAATCTGTACAAATTTTATTTCTGCTTCTTGCATTATTACACTTGTTAAGATTTCTGGCATAAAGTTGGCTAGAAGAGGTAAGAGGGGACATCCTTGCTTCACTTCAGACCTTAAGAATGATGATGGCTGTAATTTTTTGTAGTTTCATTTCTTAGGGTGATAAATGGCTCTTTTATTCTGATTTGCTGAGAGATGTTTCGTTTTATTTTTTAATCATGAATGTATGTGAATTTGTGAAATGCTTTTTCTGTATCTATTGAGATGGCCATGCGATTTTTTTGTTTAGTATATCAATGAAGTAAATTACATTGTTTGCTTTTTAAAAGTTGAGCCAGTCTGGCATTACTTTTATAAAATTCACATTTTATATTTTTCTGGATTTGATTTTCTAATATACTCATGGGGATTATTGCATCTATTTTCACGTATGATCTTCTTGTAGTTTTCTTTTCTTGTGCTTTGTCTGGTTTTGATATTAGGGTAATGTTTACCTTGTAAAACAAATTGGAAGTATTTCCTCTTTACTTATTTTCTGGAAGAAATCAGCAGTATTAGTATTATTTCATCCTTGAGTATTTGGTAGAATTCTTGTGAAACCACCTGAGCAGGGAATTTGCTCATTTTGAACGTTTTTAACTTTTAATTCAATTATTTTATTAGACATGTAACAATTTAGGTTAATTCTTCTTGAGTGAATTCTGGTAGCCTGTGCCTTTCAAGGGATAAATCCATTTTATCACAAGTTGTTGAATATTTGATCATACTGTTTTTCATACTGAAGTAGTCTTTTATGGTTTTATGCTTCATACTAAAGTATTCTTTTATGGTTTTAAAGTCTCTGGAGTCAGTAGTGATGTCGCCTCCTTTTTGTTCTTAAGAAAATGGCTAGAGGTTTATCAGATTTGTTGATCTTTTAAAAACTCAACTTTCATTTTCATTGGTTTTCTCTAATGTAATACTGTTTTCACTTGCATTGATTAAAGCACTAAGCTTTATTATTTCCTCTCTTCTGCTTCTTTAGTTTTAATTTGCTCTTCGATCTGTAAATTTGTAAGATGGAAGATAAGTTTGCTTTCTTTAGATTAAAAAACTGCTTGCACAGGAAAGATTTGAGATCTTTCTTTTCTTCTAGTAAAGGATTCAATTCTATAAAATTCCCTTTAAGCACTGCTTTAGCTGCATTTCCAAAATTCTCATTTGTTGTTTTCCAATTTCATTTAGTGCAAAATATCTGTTAAATTCAGTTGTGACTTTGCCTTTGACCTCTTTAACAATTTGTTGTTGAATTTCAAAATATTTTATGGGGTTTCCAGTCATCTTTCTATATTGATTTCTACTTTAACTGCATGTTGGTATGAGAATGTTTTTAGTACGATTTCTATTTTTAATAATATGTTATGGCTTGCTTTATGGCCAAGAATATGATGTTTCTTGGTTCATGTTCCATGTGCATTTGAGAAAAATGTGTACTCTGCTGCTGTTCGATGGAGGGCTCCATAAATATCCACTAGGTCACGGTGGTTGGAAGAGGTGTTTAGGTCATCTGTATCCTTACTGATTTTCTACCTTTTTTCTATTGATTACAGACAGAGTGTTGAAGTCTCCAACTATAATTGTGAATTTACCTATTTCTTCTATCATATGTGACTCCCCTATTTTTTGCCTCATGAATTTTGAAGCTTGTTAGGCCCATAAATAGTTTCATTTTATTTTCCTGAATAATTGATTTTTATAATTATGTAATGTAACTTTTTTAGTCTGGTAATACTCCTTGTTAAGAAATCTATTTCTTTTACATAGTCTTATTTGCACATGGACTTAGATTTATTGTGATTTTTTTTTCCCTTTTATAGAATCTTACTCTTTTGTTTTTGACATGGGCAGGCACTGGGAATCAAACCCGGGCCTCTGGCATGGCAGGAGGGAAGTCTGCCACTGAGCCACCATTGCCCTATAGAATCTTTATTATGAATGGTCAATGCTAAAAGTGTGAAACGTATGAAAACCATTGCTTATGAAATCATTTACATATACTAACAGCAGTTCATTGCTATGTGTACAGATTTTCTTCTTGGGACGTATTATTTGGAGTTTGCTCTCTTTACCTGAGTCATAATAGTGAAATTGCACCATATCTGTCCTTTTGTGTCTGGCTTATTTCTCTCAGCATTATATCCTCTAGGTTCATCCATGTTCTCATATTCTTCAGGACCCTTATTTTGTCTTACTGCTGTATAATATTCCATTGTGTGTATATACTATATTTTATCCACTCGTCAATTGATGGGAATTTGGATTTTCCGTCTTTTGGCAATTATGATTAGTGCCACTATGAACATTGGTGTACAATTTCTGTTCATATCACTGCTTTAGCTCTTCTGGCTATATATCTACCTAATATTGATATTACTGGGTCATAGGGCACCTTGATATTTATTTTTTTGTGAGGAACTACCAAACTGTCTTCCACAGCAGCTGTACCATTATACACTCCCACCAGCATTCAACTTCTCAACATCCTCTCCAGTATTTGTAGTTTCATGTTTGTTTAATAGTAGCCATTCTTATAAGTGTGAGACGATACCTCGTAGTTTTGATTTGCATTTCCCTTATAGCTAATGAAGATGAGCATCTCCTCAATTTAGTCATTTGTATTTACTCTTCAGAAAAATGTCTATTCATATCATTTGCCCATTTTGTAGTTGGGCTGTTCATTTGCTGTAAAGTTGTATAATTTTTTTTGTATACACAGAATATCAAACCTTTATCCACTATATGACCAAATATTTTCTCCCACTGAGTTCGCTGCTTCTTCACCTTTTTTTTTTTTTTTTTTTTTACAAACTCCTTCGAGGCACAGAAGCTTTTGATTCTGAGAAGTTCCCATTTATTAATTTTTTTCTTTCACAGCTTGTGCTTTAGGTGTAAAGTTCAAGAAGCTACCTCCTATCACCAGGTCTTGAAGATGTTTCCCTATATTTTCTTCTAGGAGTTTTATGGTACTGGCTCTTATTTTCAGGCCTTTGATCCATTCTGAGTTAATTTTTGTATACATGTATGATTTGGGATTCTCTTTCATTCTTTTGACTATTGATATCCAGTTCTTCTAAGCTCATTTATTGAAAAGACTATCCTGTCCCATTTCAATGGAATTGGGGGCCTTGTTGTAGTTAAATTGGCCATACATTTGATGGTCAATTTCTACACTCTTGATTTTTCAGTTGCGTTGTTTGACACTTCTTTCTTTGTGCCAGTACCATGATGTTTCAGCCACTGTAACTTTCTAGTAAGCCTTAAAGTCAGAAATGTTCATCTTCCCACTTTGTTCTTTTTTTTTAGGATAACTTTAGCTACTCAAGTTCTCTTTCCCTTCCTAGTAAATTTGACAACTAGCTTTTCCAAGTATTCAAAATACTTGGAATATTAAGTTGGTATTGTATTGAATCTGTAGATCAATTTGGGTAGAACTGACATCTTAAGGACATCCAACCTTTCAATCCTTGTGGAAATCTACCCTTTTGATGTAAATATAGCTTTTCAGTTATTTTTTGTTGTTGTTTTTATTTGATAGTGTTGACATGGTATAGCTTCCTCCATTCTTTTACCTTTAACCTAAGTTTTCAAATTTATAATGAGTTTCTTATAATTCAGACTTGAAATCTTTATCTTTTAACAAGTGTTGAAACCATTCATTTTAAAAATGATCAATGATATGTTGAATTAAAGTCTACCATTTTGTGAACTGTTTTTTAGTTTCCACTTTTTATTTCTTTTCCTCCTTTTTTCTGCCTCCCCTGGATTTGCTTGAGCATACTTCTCTCTCAATGTGCTATTTATATATTATGTTAAAATCATTTTTAGTGGCTGCCATCAGGTTTACAATGTCCTTTTCAAAATACTCTGAAGCCACCTTCAAATAATTTTATATCATGCCACCTGTAATATATAAACCTTCTATGGTATATTTCCAACTTCTCCTTCCCATCCATTGTTCCACCATTGTCATATATTTCAGCATAACATGTGCTATAAACATAAAATATATTTCTACTGTTATTCCTTTAAGTGGTAAATTATTTTAGAGCAATTATAAAATAAGAAAAAGTATTTTATCATCATTTATTCCATTTCTGATTTTTTTTTATGTAGATCTAAGTTTCTAGCCATAAGATAAACCTTATGCAAGAAGAGCTTCTTTAACATTTCTTGTACTGTAGGTCTTCTGGCAAATGAATTCCCTCAGTTTTTGCTTGCCCAATGAGTTTTTATTTCTCCTTGATTTAGAAGGATATTTCCACTGAATGTAGAATTCAGGTTTGACAGTGTTTTTGTTTTGTTTTGTTTTTGTTCTGTTCTTTTCTTTCAGTGACTTAGAGGTGTCATTCCATTTTATTCTTGCTTGCATGGTTCTAATACAAATTTGTTCTAATTCTTATTCTTGTTTAAGTAACCTCTCCCTCTTCCTTCTTTTGACTGCCTTCAAGCTTTTCTCTCCCTTTGATTTACAACAGTAAGAATATACATGCCTAGAGGTAATATTGCAGCATTTACCCTGCTTGGTGTTATCTGAGCTTCTTGGCTTATAGTGCAGAGTCAATAATTTTGGAAAATCCGTAGTCATTATTTCTTCAAATATTTCTCTATTCCCATTATCTCTTTATTCTCTTTCTGCAATTCCAATTGCACGTACATTAAACATTTTGATATTTTTCCACAATTCCTGGATGATTTTTATGTTTTTGTCTCACTCTCTTTTTCCTGTTTGCATTTCAACCTCTATGGTTCTATTTTCCAAATTACTGATTCTTTCAGCAGCTTTGTTGAGTCTAGTGATGACTTGGTTGAAGGTATTCATCATTTCTCTTCCTGTGATTTTTAGTTCTAGGATTTTCATTTGATTTTTTGTAAGTTGTTTGCCTCTGCTAAAATTACATTGCTGATAATTGCATGTAGTCCACCTTTTTCATTAGATACTTTACATATTGATTACAGTTAAATTAAGTTCTCTGCCTGAGAATTTCAACAAATGTTATCATATTTTAGTCTGGTTTTGATGATTTTTTTTTTCTCTTCAGATTATGCTTTTACTTGCTCTTTTGTAAGCCTCATAATTTTTTGTTGAATACTGTATATATTGTATAGGGCACTAGATACAATATATTTTGTTTTATTCTTGAAATGGTTTGCTTTTCCTTTTACTAGGACATTATAATGGAGATTTGTGTTAGTCTAGTGCAGTGACGGGCTACGGTTGAAGTTTGTTGTTGCTCTGGTTAGCATTAGTGCACCTAAGGTTCACATTCCTCTATTGATTTCTTGTGTGAGTTCCCTGCACAGCTTGGATCTTTCTCCCCTTTATGTAGCTTGCCCAACTCTATTCCACTGCTATTTTTACTTGGTTTGTTAGTGTGGTGATGGAAAATGAGTGAGGAGATTGACCTCTGATGCTCTGATTTAATCCCAGTCATACACAGGGCGATGAAGCTGAGTCTTGGAGATGTGGTCTTGACAAATATTCTGGCCCCTCCTCTGGATATAGTGATGTGCCTGGCATGGATCAGTAGGCCTCCCCCAATGTCAGAGCTTCTTGTTCTCCCATTCTTCCTCTCTAGCTGTGGTGGGATTCCATCAGTTCCTTGTCTATAGTTTTGATTCCCTTCCCTCTGAAGATCAAGACTTTTTATTTTTCCTTGGGCATGTAAGAAAGGTCTGGATGGTGTTTCAATGGTGGCTGCCATTCCCTAATCCCAGTTGCAGTGGATTTTCACCAAAACCCTCAAGTTACGTCTTTTATTGTCATTCTAGCTGCAGATTAAAGCTTTTATTTCACAGAGGAAATGGGTCTGGGAGAAGATTTGGCAGTGTCTTCTTTTTTTTGCATGGGCAGGCACCAGGAATCATGGCAGGTGAGAATTCTACCACTGAGCCACTAACACACCACTGAGCCACTAACACACCACCCTTGGCAGTGTCCTTTTAAAACATATTTTTGAACTTTGGATGGGATATATTTAAGTTACTTGTAAATAATTTGATCCTCTAGAGTCTTGATTTTGTTAAACGGAAACAGGGCAGTTTTTCTTAGATTATTTTCCCACCTTCACAGTAGCGATGCCCTTCTGTGTTCATTGCCTGACGCTAAGTGTTTCACCAAGTTTTCATTACTATGGCTAGTGAGAACATTAAGCTTTGCTGTGTCTGTGTGAGCACTGAATGTTGCACTGTTTGGTCCCTTCTGGTAGTCGAGTTAGGTAGGTTGTTCAGACTTTTACAGATTTTCAAATGATCTCTGTGCAGCTTTCTTTTCTTTGGTACTCTGCTCTACAAATTCTAGCCACTCTGCTTTCCCTAACTCCTTAACTCTGTCTGTTTAACAGAGGGATGCTGCTGGGCTCTGTTTCAGTTCCCCCTGCATGCACTGTGACTTGGAAGTTCTCCAAGCAGTAAATTGGGGCAATTATAGAACTTACCTTGTCTGTTCTCTTCCTTCAGTGATTGCTATACTACATTCCCTATTGAATGGCTAGAAGGACTATCTAGTCCTTGTTACTCCATCATAGCTGGAAGCAACATTTCCCACAGAGCTTTCTCCATGAATTATATATAATAGAATTGTACTAAATATTCCTTCCCCAGTTTCTGCCTCAGGCCCGCTGAACTTCACTGAGTTTTTCACATGGATCGGGGTGAGTCAAAATGGGCTCTTGTACATAGTCTTTGTTCTTCCCCAAATGCTTTCCTTCCAACATCTGCTTAATTCCTCATCATCCTTCAAATCTCAATGTTGTCCTCACTTCTTCAGTGGAAACTTTCTCTGACATCCATAAGACATCAAAACTTGCTGTTATATAATCACATACCTTCTCTATTCTGTAACATTTCACTCTTCTGATTTCACATTTCTTTGTGTAACCATGTGAGGTATGCCCCTCTTCTTCGCTAGGCTGTAGTGAGAGTTGGGCCTGTGTCTTTGTTCACCATTTTATCCAAAGTGTCTTGCACAGTCTCGCACACATAGTAGGTGCTCATTAAATATCTGTGGAATAGGTGAACAAATTAAGATTATTTCCACCATTGTCTTTTGTACCCAATTTCACTAGTTCCTGTATTTCTTTTTATATCTAATGAACCAAATGAGTAATTACTGTCTTTTCAACATAAAATTAAAACTTTATATCTCACAAAGACAAGACGAACAAAATGACAGCTGTTATATCCAATTTGTAATAGCATTCACTATTCAGAGACAATGAATTTAAATCTTATTGTTAAAGAAACTACTGATAGGAGAATCCTGCAGCTATTTAATGCTCTTAAACTGCTATTTGCTCATCACAGATGCATTAAAGTACAACTTTGCAAATCAGGTGAACAGAATCTGGCTCAGGAGGGAGAGGCAACATCCTTTCTTTCACTTTTCTTTTCATCTTTCTAATTCATCCTAAAACTCATGGAAACCATGTGATGAGTTTTCAAATAAAACTATTAAATAACTACATACTGATATTTTTTGCCTCCTATAGTTTGAGTTTTCAATTCAGGGCAGTGCCGGTATCACAAATATCCAGAGGGAATTGCTGACATTATGTCATATATTAAGAACTAGATAAGGAATCTGATGATGTATTAGTTAGGGTTCTCCAGAGAAACAGAATCAACAGGAAACACTCGTAAATATAAATTTATAAAAGTGTCTCACGTAACTGTGGGAATGCAGAGTCTAAAACTTTTAGGGCAGGCTGTGAAGCTGATGATTCTGATGGAGGGTCTGGATGAATTCCACAGGAGAAGCTCACCAGCTAAAGCAGGAAGGGAGCCTGTCACCCCTTAAATACTCCTTAAAAGTGGTTAGGTTAAGCATCACTCATTGCAGAAGACACTCCCCTTGGCTGATTAAAAATGGAATTAGCTGTGGATGCAGCTGACGTGATCATGATTTAATTCTATGAAATGTCCTCATTGCAACAGACAGGCCAGCACTTGCCCAACCAGACAAATAGGTACCACCACCTGGCCAAGTTGACACATGAACCTGACCATGACAGATGGGTTTATCACTTTTTAAATGTGATTGTTCACCACCTTACATTCACTAGAATGTGAAAGCAATGATTTACTTGATGAAAGTAGCTGTTGTTTTATGAAAATATTTGCCAGGGTGCCACTGGATATTTCTGCACTTGTAGAAGGAACACACAGATTAGTTTACTTCTTCCCTATTCTTGTTATAACTCAGTGTATAACATTAAATTTTACAGTGCTATAGTTACTCACTATCATTTCTTTACTTAAAATAGAGGTATAGTTTATTATAATCCTCATCAAACACAGCAAATGCTCACAAATTAAAAATAAAATTTGAGATCTATTGAGTGATACACAGATTTTTTCTTACCTTTCCTTTGTGTCAGTATTTGAAAAATAATTGCTACTTACCTTAACAGCGAAAAAAATGAGGATTATTTTTAAATGTATGTAAATTACTTTGCTGTCAAAAGCCTTAAATACCTGTGTTGCATATAACCGCTAATAAGTCTTATTAGAAACCTTAATTTTTATGTTAATGCTCAGATAAGTAATTTCCATATAGAGTTGAATGTATTGGTCTTGGTTTTTCTTTTTAATTAGACAGAACCTGCTTTAATTAGTTTGAAGGGACACAGATTTACAATTGTCCTGTTAATAATATCAAACACAGTCAGAAGCTTGCTCTTCATTTCCATAGCTCTTTTGAATGCAGTACTCTTTTGAATAATTCCAATCTATTGACTTAAATACGACAACATTCTCAGTGAGATAATCATCTAAACAGCCTAGACTTTGGAATCAGGCATTTCTGGCTTTAAATTTTATCCCAGAGGGTTCCCTAAGGATTAGTGACTGTCATGTAAAGTACCCAGTACAAATGGGATGAGCAAGGATGGCAGTTTTCATTAGTGCTGAAAATTGCACTGAGCACGCAACAAAGACATGCGTCAATAATGACTGCATCGGCCAGCACATAATTTATAGGCATTATTTCATGTAATTGCCTGTTTTACAGATAAGAAAATTGAGGCTAAGTGAATTAAAGTAACTTGCTTAAGGCAGATACAGGATTTGAATTGGGGGTTCATACAAGAAGACTTATTTGCAACATTAAACTATTTCATGTTTTTTTAAAAGTTCTTCTTCAATAAATAGTCCAAGATCACTTTCTGTGTTTAGATATTTCCTTTTTTTCTATACCCAGAAGTTCTAGTTTGCTAGCTGCCAGAATGTGATATACCAAAAACAGAATGGCTTTTAAAGAGTGGAATTTCATAAGTTGCTAGTTTATAGTTCTAAGGCCAAGAACATGTCCCTGTTAAAACATGTCTATAGAAATGTCCAATCTAAGGCATCCAGGGAAAGATACCTAGGTTCAAGAAGGCTGATGACATTCAGGGTTTCTCTCTCAGCTGGAAGGGCACATGGCAAAGTCTGCTAACTTTCTCTTCTGGCTTCTTGTTTCATGAAGCTCCCTGGGAGGCATTTTCCTTCTTCACCTCCAAAAGTCACTTGCTGGTGGATTCTCTGCTTCATGGTTCTGTGGCATTCTGTCATCCTTCTCTGCGCTCTCAAGACCTTCAAAAGTCGCTGGCTGGTGGACTCTGGTTTTCTCGGCCACATGGCTCTGCTTGGCTCTACTGTGGCTTTCTCGTCATTCTCAAAAGGTATTCTCTCCAAAAATGTCTCCTCTTTTATAGGATCCCAGTAAACTAATCAAGACTCACATAGAATGGGTGGAGACACATCTTTATCTAATCAAGTTTAATACCCACATTGATTGAGTCACATCTCTGTGAAGATAACCTGATCAAGTTTCCAACCTATAGTATTGACTAGGAATTAGCAGAAACCATTGCTCTAACAAGGTTGATTAGGATTAAAACATGGCTTTTCTAGGGTACATATATCTTTTCACACCAGCACACCAGGTTTCTTTGTTTCCCATTGCATCATTTTAAGAACTTTTTAAATAGGAATCATTCTCCTGGGCTTGGTTAAATAGGAAAATGTAGGATAGCTTTCAAATCTGCTTATGTATATATATAATTTTTTCCTGTAATTTTGGACATTGATTCATTACCATGAGTTATCATCAAAGTTATAATGAGGGACGATAAAGTTGCTCCCTATACTTCAAAAATATTTCTCTTGGAAATAATGAGCTAATCTGCAATCTATGTAGAAAGAGTCTTAGAACTATTGACTATTCCATTTTCCATGTCAAGGACTCTCTATAGTATTAGGACAAACACATACTTATATCACCTCTAATATTTATGATCTTCTGCATATCACCTCTCCTTCTAGGATATGAATTTATAATTGTCAAGCACTTGACAGATATAAAGGCCATTGAAGTCTACAGCCCTACTTCTATTTTTATTATAAATGACTGAATTGATAAGAAGCCCGAGATACAGGACAGGGGAAATACCACTTGAAATACGCTGAAAACAGCTTATAAATCGTTCTCTGCATTTCTGCTCAACATGCGTACATTTACATATTTAATGCTGCTTTGAAGAAAAAGGTCTAAGGAAGACTGCATAATTTAATACTATTTTAGTTGTAATCAAAATAATATGTGCAAGCATTTAAAAATCAATTTGTTTCCAAAGGCTTATTATGAAAAGTAATACCTCTCCTCTATTTAGTCCTCTCTGTAAGACGCAATGAAACGTTGAACTGTTGAGAAATTTTCTTCTGGTATTTATCGCCAGATTTCCAAATGTTTTTATTTATTGTTTCCTAATTTATGAGTTACAATTTTATCTTTTGACTTCCTTTTTTGATAGAAAAGAATTTAGCTCTCTTAAATCAACCCCACATTTCTCCCTATTATGTTATACTTACAACAATATTTTAGGTAAAGTATAATCAGTTTTTACATCCTTATGGCCCATTGAATATCATTTGCTTCAGAGAATCAAGTAGGGATTATGTTTATATGCCTTTTTGTACTGTTCTTTCTCGACCATTAGTGTTTAATCACTTTTATTATTTTCCGTAACTATATTCCATGATTATGTAACCAGTTATTTTTTCAAATACATCCTTATGCTAGAATTTTTTTTCTCACATTATCCCCTCCCTGGCAGACTTCTTTCCTTCAGAACAATCCAGACCAACAGGAGTGTTTTTAATCAGTTCAGTTAATCAACCACTTGTCTGTAAGCTACAACAGGACAATAGTTATTTCAGTTCACCTTTATGTACCCAAGGCCTAGTATAGCACTTGACACATAGTATCTATATACTCAGTACATATTTGTGCAATGAATGGGTAACTAGTGTGGCTTAAATAGATATACTTCCCTGAGAGGGCACTAAATGCTGCCCTGTGTCTCACAAATCTTTATTGAATGGCCTCAATATTTAAAATGCTGATATAAAAAATACTTTTATAGTTTCCTTCTGCTCTCTATGATTGTCAAATAGGTTTTATTGTATCATGAGCAAATCTGCTGTAAAAGAAATGCTACAGGAATTTTTCAGGTTTAAAGCAAACGATACCAGTAGAAGCACAAGGGCTTTAGAAATGAAGGAAAAGCCACAGGAATAGTAAATATCTAGGTCCATATAATAGACGATTATCTTCTCTTATTTTTTTTCTCTTAATTTTAAGACTATATATTATTGGTGAAAGAAAAATTTTAACATTGGTGGCATTTTCATTAAACATAGGTAAAATATATATGAAAGTTTTAACAGAAAGGGTCTACGTAAAGTAACCTGTGATTATAAGGCTTCTACGTTTTATGTAGTGATACAATATTAAATCTTAGTATATCATGAAAATCTTAGGTATGTGTATTAGAATTATTTGAACAATTACTAGAAAGCTAAAACAGAGTTATAGTCAACAAACAAATGTATAAATTAAAAAGAACATTTAAAAATAATCACGTAATCTAAAGGAAGGCAGGAAAGTGGAAACAGAGAAACAAAAATCAGAGAGGACAAATAGAAAATAATAAATATTGTAGTCCTAAATCCAACCATACCAATTCAATAAATGTAAATGGTCTATAACATGCCAATTAACAAGCAGATTTTCAGATTGCATAAAAAGTCTATAACCTACATTAAAAGAAAAAATAATACAATTAAAAAAACATTTTTCAGAAAATAGAAAGGGGAACACTTCACAACTAGTTTTTTGAGGCCAGCATTATCTTGATACCAAAGCAAACAAAGAAATATGAGGAAACAACAGACTAATATCTCTCATGAGCATTGATGCAGAAATCAAAACCAAGCCATTATCAAGTTGAACCCAGCGATATATGAAAGGGCTAAAATAGCATGACCAAGTGGCCTCTCTCCTAGGTATTCTAGCTGGTCCGACATTTCAAAATCAATCAATACTTCACCATACCAACTGCTCAAAGAAGAAAAATCATATAATCATATCAATAGATGCAGGAAAACACTTGAAAACTTAAACATCCATTCTTGATTTAAAAATAAACTTTCAGCAAAGTAGGAATATAAAGGAACTTCCTTAACCTAATATAAGATATCTACAGAAATACTTAAGGCAGACAGCATACTTAATGTTGAAAAGACTAACGCTTTCCCTGTAAGATCAGGAACAAGGGAAGGCTGTCCGCTCGGATTCGACACTGTATTGGAAGTCCTAACTAGTGAAAATTTCAAGAAAACAAGAACAAAGCACAAGGATTGAAATGATGAAATATATTTTTTTCTCTATTTGGAGATGTCCTGATCATATATCCTTGAAAGTCTCAAGGAATCTACAAAAATTCTAGAACTAATAAATGATTTTAGCAAGATCCTAATATGCAAGGTCAGTATACAAAAATCAACTGGGTTTCTACATACAATGTACAATTGCAAATCACAATTTAAAACAGTACTGTATGTTGCAACCTCAAAAAAGTAAAATATTTAGATATAGACATAAACATAGCAAAATATGTGCAGGATCTGTATGCTGAAAATTGCAAAATACTGATGGAAGAAATTTTAAAAGACCTAGAAGTATACAGATATACCCTTTTATGGATAGGAAGATTTGATATTATAAGGAATTAATTATCCCCAAATCTATTTATAGATGTAACACTATCCCAATCATAACACTGATACAATTGTTTTTGTAGGATTTAAAAACATGAAAGGAAACAAAATAGCCAAAAGACTATTGAAAAAATGTTGGAAGTGTCATACTATATGATAGCAAGATTCACTATAAATGCCCAGTAATTAGGATAGAGTAATACTGGCAAAAGGATAGACACATTAACCAATGGAATGGAATGGAGTGTATAGCAATACATTTAAAAAAATACGATTAATTGTTTTTTGACAGTGGTGCAATGCACACAGAATAGTCTTTCACCATATGGTACTGGAATAATTGGACACATATGCAAAAAAGAATAAGATAAAAAGAAAAATTAAAATGTAAACTTTGAAATCATAATATTTTAAGAAGAAAACTGGAGGAAATCTGTGCTACTTTGGTCTAGGCAAAGATTCTTAGATATGACACCAAAAGCATGCTTAAAAGAGAAAAATTGATTAAGTAAATTTCATCAGAATTACTTTTTTTTCTTTTCTTTTTTTTCTTTTTGATCTGAGAGAGGCACTATTAAGGGAATGAAAATACAAGCCACAGACTGTAAGGAAATATTTGCAAATCATGTATCTGATAGAGGACTTATATAACGAATAAAGAAACCTCAAAATTTATAATAAAAACAACAAACCAATAAATGATGTGCATAAGATCTGAACAAATACTTCATCTACAAAGATACATGAATAGCAATAAGCACATGAAAAGATGCTCAGGATTAGTCATTAAGGAAATGCAAATTAAACCACAGTGAGATATTGCTATACATAAAACAATACAAAACCAACAACACCAAACCACCGACAAAACTCCTGACAATGCCAGGCACTGATAAGGAAGCAGAGTAACTGGATTTCTTATGCATTGCTGGTAGAGATGCAAAATTGCACCTTCACTTTGGTGAGTCGTTTGGCAATTTCTTATATAGTCAAATCTATAATTGCCATGAGACCTAGCAAACCTCCTCCTAGGTATTTACCTAAGATAAATGAAAATGCATGTTCATACATAAAACCTATGCAGTACACAAATATGTATATAGCAGCTTTGTTTATAGTCACCCAAAGCTGGAAATAACCGTAATGTCTTTCAACTGGTTAATGAACAAGCAAATTGTGCCATACCCATGTGCCACATGCAATGGAATAATATTCAACAACAAAAATGCCATGTAGGGCTGGCCATGGTGGCTCAGCAAGCAGGTTCTCTGCCATGCCAGAGAATGGGGTTCAATTCCTGGTGCCTGCCCATGCTAAAAAAGCAAAAAAAAAAAAAAGCTATGTAAAAGCTACGTGGTAGTTAGATTCAGGTGTCAACTTGGCCAGGTGAAGGCACCTAGTTCTGCTGCTGTGGACATGAGCCAATGGTACATGAACCTTATCTGTTGCTGATTACATCTGCAGTTGGCTAGGAGGCGTGTCTGCTGCAATGGATGATATTTGATTTAATTGGCTGGTGCTTAAATGAGAGCGCTCAATGTGGTATAGCCCAAGCGGCTCAGTGTATCTCATCTCAGCAGTTGCAGCTCAGCCCAGGCCTTGAAGATGCAGAAAGGAATTATCCCAGGGAAAGATGTTGGAACTAGAGGCCTGGAGAGAAGGCCAGCAGAGATCGCCCTGTGCCTTCCCACACAGGAAAGAACCTCAGTTGAAAGTTAGCTGCCTTTCCTCTGAAGAACTGTAAGTTAACTAAATAAATCCCCTTTTATTACACATTCTGGAAAAGGCAAATCATAGGGATAGGGGTCAGTGATTGCCAGGATTAGCTCAAAGGAAAGGTTGTTTTTAAGGAGACAGCTCAAGGGAATTTCGGCAAGTGATGTTTATGAATACTGTTACATTACTATGCATTAACTGGAAACCAAAAAAAAGAGTAGATTTTACTGTCTACAAATTAAAAATAAACTACAAAGGACAAATACACATGCAGAAAACACACATTCAATAAAATAATTATATTTTGACCCTAAACAGTTAATAGGCAAGTGCTATAGTCAACTTAACTTCAATTGAAATCTGGGTTGTAGTCATATCCTAGCTGTGTTATCTTGGGTAAAGTTACTTAAAATTCTTCAAGCCTCAGTTTCTTTATGTGTAAAACGGGGATAATGATACATGATTCACTGGGTTTTTGAAGGAATGAGGGTGCCTAGTAGAGTAGGTGACCCTTAATAAGTGCTTCATAATATTAACTTCTATTGTTAATATTCTCATTACCTCTTTTAAATTACATAAAGATGGCAAGCTAACCTGTAAACCAATGACAATATAAGGCGAAATCCAAATGCAACATGAAATTTTAATTTCCCAGTAGCTGCATTAAAAAAATAGAAAGTAACAGATGAAATTAATTTTAATATTTTATCCAACCCAATGCATCCACAATACATTTCAACAGTTAATCAACATAAAACCTTTAGTGAGATATTTTGTATTCTTTGTTTTGTCATAAGTCTCTGTTTTATACTTAGAGCAAATTTCAGTTTGGACTAATTATATTTCAAATGCATAATAGCCACATGTGGGTAGCGGCTGCCTTACTGGCAGTGCAGCTCTAAGTATCATTGTCTTTATTATTCAAATAAAATATAAAGGCTGATTCCTATTTGGCCACTTGAATTCAACATTTGCTTCCTTTGAAAAAGCCATTTACTAGACCAAGAAAGAGAAAGTTAATTATTTTCTTTATCTAATAAAAATTCTTTGAAGATTAATTCAAAATCATCACTGACTAGCAAAGAGGTTCATGCAGTGCTTTCTTTTCCATCTTAGATCACAAGTTCCACCCTGTTGCCAGGCACCTCACTTTCAGACTGAAAATGTATGGGAAATGTAAGGAATAGTAAAGAGTGTGGAACACAGCAAACTGCCTTTTTGACTCATACTCCCTTTGTCCTCTCCAGCTGTTAGTGAAAGCTTAGCTTTTTCATACTCTCTGCTATTTCCAAAGCAAATATTTTAAACTATCAGTTACTACAATTCTTTTATGACAATGTAAACTCAACCAACTCATAAAACACAAGTACAGATTTGTCTACATTCTATTGATAAAGTGCTTGCAGGATAATACAGAGTTAAGGTGCTGAGGCTAGATTTATAACTTGCCCTTGGAGTGAGAGTAGAGGAGAAAAAAAGTTTGGCTGTGGTCAAAATAAATTTACATGAACTGTTGACATGCAGGAGTTAACATGCTGCTGCTGCTTTGCCCACTCATTATGGTTTCCTACACCTCAGGCTTTATTCCTTTTCTTTGTCTTTCTGTGATAATACAAGGAAACAGGAATACATCTTTCTCTGCTGTTAGACTATGAGGGTACCACAGAAATTCTGGGGAATTTCTTTGCTTGAGAAAATGAAAGCATTTTCTTTCTTTAGTCTCAAATTTTCAAACTAAGACATACTGTAATTAAACAGCTTGTGTGCCACTTCATAAAACATATGGGAAACCATCACTTGTTTTATTTAGAATAGGATGATGCTGTGGGGAAAATCTGTCAGATCTTTGTCTCAGGTTTTAGTTATGAGCATAAATTCACGGGCAAATGCCAAGTGATGGAAGAGAGGTTAGTCATAAAATCAAAAGCAGCACACGTCTGGGGACACAACATGGTAAATGTTGTTTAAAGCAGATGAATTTTAAAATGACAAAGAACTCCTTGGGGTAGGGAAAAGAAATGCTCTCATTGTGAGAGAAACTTCTGAGAAGGTGGTAAGTAAATTCTCGCAATGAAAATCTCTGGTGAACCTGGGAATTTAAAAATGTTTCCATAGATAGCACATCTTGCCCCTAATATTCCTTTAGTACATCTACTTGTCTTTTGTTATGTCTCCCTCCAGAGATGCATGGCCATGAACATAAATTGAATCTAAACCCAATTTGAAACACAGAGGCAAAGTCTAAACTGCTATCAGAAACAACCCTTCAGAACCCCAAATCTCCTAATAATACTCTCTTTTAGCATCCAGACCTAGTAACAAATGCTTAGAATGGCAACAAGAGGAGCAGCATTTTCTTCGTATAAAAATATGAAAGACTGTAAAACCCAAGAACCTATTGAACTCTGAGTTGCTGTCATGTAGACTATCAAAGTTCATGTTGTAACCATTCTCATGAACAATTTCCATGAAATCAAAGTTAATCCAAGTCAAATGGACAACATTCGCCCATAGCATTCAATAGCATTTAAACATGGCCATACATAAGATGATCTTTTAGAATTTTCCAAGTATCTGATGCAAACTTTAAGATCTAAAAATGCATACAACATTCAACATTTAAATTGTGTTTCCAAAAATGCCCACATCTCAGGTGAGAAGCAATGATAAGGTAAACAAGGAACTTGAAGTTTATAATTTAAAAGTATTTTAATTCAATTGGGTAAAGCTTTTTTTGTCCTGCCTAATTAAGAATATGTTTCTGTTCATCCTCTTGCCAATGGCACGGTTCTCTGGAGACATGAGATAGATATGAGATATAGCTCATCGTATTTGAATTTGATGATAATTTATCACCTAAGAAATTTTTTTCCTCAAAGTTTCTGAACTTGCTCTTCCCTCTGCCTGGGGCATTTCTCTGGCCACTCTTCCTATCCCAAATTACTTCCATTCCTCTTACAATGTTTTCATTTCCTTTGTGACAGTTGTTTTGCTTCTTAGGCTAAATACCCTAAAATGGTTTGGCCTGAATATGGGGATTTATTAGCTTACAGTTTTGAGGCCAAGAAAATGTCCAAATCAAGGCATTGTCAAGGCGATGCTTTCTTCCTAAAGCCCAGCTGCTGATGGTCCTTGGCTCCTCTACCATATGGCAAGGCAAGTGGTGGCACCTGATGGGCTCTCCCTTCCCTTCACATTTCATTGTCTTCAGCTTCTTGCTTCCATGGCTTTCTCTCTCTCTCTCCTACTATCTCTCCTTCTCTCTTTGTATTCATTCTGTTTATAAGGATCAAGACCCATCCTGAAAAATAAATAGCAAAAGGTCCTATTTTCAAGAGGTTTGCATTCACAGGAATGAATTAGATTTAAGAATATTCTGGGGTACTTATAGCTCCCAACTACTGCCACAGCTAATTATTCTTATTATATTGATGTGTTACTCTCTCCCACCTAGATAATGTAAACTCTTAACAATAGGTATTTTGTCTTATTCACTGCTGTGTCCCATGTTTTTAGCACACTGTTGGATACATTGCAGGAACTTCATAAATATTTGTTAAAATAATTTTTGAACCAACAAAATAAAGCTGCATAGCCCTTAATGCTCCACTCAACTCTTCCATCTATCTTTTTAGTTTCAACTCCCAAAACTTCTGTATGCATGTCCTTATATTTCAACCTTCTGAATACTTGTCATTAACCACCTATTTCAAGACTCTATGCTTTTGCACATGAGATTCACTTCTTCAATGGAGAGCTATCTTTCAATTTGTTAAAACTAATTCAAATGTTGCTAACTTTGTAAAATATTCCCAATTTTCCCAGACAGAGGTCTTCCCTTTTGTTCTCAAATACCTTATGCACATTCTTCATAGTATTTATCAAATTCTAGGATAACTATTTGCTATAGATTTCTCTGGGCTGTCCTACGATGTTCTTACATCCAGAAACTTGCAAAGGGCCTAGTAGATATTAGGTACATATTTGCACATAATTGGTCAATAAATCCTATAAACTCAGCCATAGTCTATGAGTTCTACCAATAAATAACTAATTACATAAGAAAAACAACATTTCTTTTCTTTTTTAAATTTGTTATGTTACTCTAAGGATGTTTTAGTCTTTTCTAGATTCTTTAAGTAAATGGGAATAGCAAAATGAACAACAAAGTACATTGGTCATGTAATCTGGAGAAGCCTAGGAGCTGGCATTTAATAATATTCAAATATTTGCAGGGAACAATGTTAAGCAATTTTATTGTTTCCACTCAAGGCAGCCAAATAGGAGTAGAATGGGATTTTATAAACGCTTTCTCTAAGCAAGGCTCTTAATAAAATTTGCGGATTAGAAACTTATGAATTGTGTTTCTAAGAAAGGGTGTGGAGTCCCATTTTCTGCCAATTGTTAAGGCTATATTAGATAGATTTCTTTTTGGGAAGCAGATATGAACTAAAGGATGTTTTGCCAGCCTATTTTGTGAAATCGACTTACCTAGAAATCAACATAATAGCTCTGCAAAATAAATTACTATATTTAAGAACACATGAACCTATGAGGAATCAGAAAACCTCATTTCACCTTCTTTCTCTCTCTCTGAGTGTGTACTATTTTATGGTAGATAAAGTTTCACATTTAATAAACATGGTTTGTATTTGGTGATCTTTGGAAAAAACAGTATTAAAATTATTTTCCTCTGAAAGAAGTGTTCAGAGGAAACATTTAAAGTAATGTTTTCATTATGGATTTCGAGATCAGATACTGTATGAAGAATTAGGAAGAGTAAGAATCCTCATTTTTTTTTTTTTTTTTTACAAATATACTTTTAAGAAAATTTTCCATCTGTTATTAGGCAGTAGCAGGGTTTCAGTGAATGTTATTTGATTTGATCTCTTGGATACTAAGGAAACTAGTCTCTTAAAAATGATTTTTTCTTTAAGTTTCTTGCAAAACCTGAATAAAGAGGACATCTTAAAAATAAAGTTGAAACCTACTGCATTTGTTATTGTTCTTATAATATTATCTAATACCTTTAAAAATTAGAAGTCATCGAGTCCAGTGTGCCCCTGTGAGTTGGGGAAAGTAAACAGCGATTTCCAAAGATGGAAAAGTTTCTCCTCCAACTCCCATCTTCTCCTAATACACCAGGGAAAACCATGTGGTGCCCCAGTGCGCTGCTTTCCTACCTGCTCAGAGAATGTAAGTCACTGTTATCATCAGCAACCATTGTAGAAGGTCGCTGAGAAGACCTGTGTCTCTGACCGTCCTTCCCTCCAGCTGCCCGGCTTCCCTGAGGTGTTGGAACACTTCCCCTTGACTCATCTCCAGTGTGGGCAAAAGAGTTCTCTAAACCGGAGTGGAAACAGCAAGGAGAGAGTTTATCACTTTCTGTGAAATTTCAAAGAAGCTGGGAGAGGGCAGAGGGAAACTCCTCTCCATTGTTCCACGGCTCAGAAAGACTCATACTCACTTCCAGTGATGGTTCAACGTGAAGAAGAAAAAAGTTGAAAAATAGAAGTTCACCCTGGAATTGAGAGCAAAGCTACTGAAGATTTTCTCACCCACCAGCTACAGATCTTTTCCCAGTTCTGAAGCACATCTTCATTTCAATAGCAATGTTTTAGTTTTTGGGGAAAAGTGCCACCCAAGAAGTCTATTTTTGAGGAGGAGAGTGTGGACGCATAGTAAGTAAATACATGATTATTGGCTCCTTGTTTACATTTGAAAACAATTTAATATTTTCATCTCCTGTTAAAGTCATCTACATTAGCCCATTTAGTGTCTAAGAGAATAAAACTCGCTTCCTGAGTTTTCATATTTCTTTATGTTTGTTTGCTTAATATGAAAAGTAACCCCTACATTGCTCTTTACACTTTTACTGCATTAAGTCTTTACTGTGCAATTAATTACACTTGCAAGTTGGCTTGTAACTGGCCATGAATAGTATGCGGATTTATTTTTTTAGGACAAAGCAAATAAATAGTAGGATAAGAAACATCCTGGCTAAGACTCCCTTTCCCCATTTTGAACCCATACCTTGACATTTATGTGCACGCATTTCATATTGTTGTGTACAAGGCAGCAAATGTCTAGAAAAGTTTTTAATCATTAGGGAATTATACTTTTCTTATTTAAAAGAAAGAAGAATGTCAAGAGATAAAGGAAGGAAGGAAGAGAAAGGGAGGAAAAGAAAAAGATTGCATTAGGAGTGGCCCATCCTGAAAAATACAAGGGCTCTTTATTTAAACAATCAATCCATTTATTTAAAAATAGAGATTTAAAAACTACAGAAAGAAGACATTTTTATAGTTACATAATTACATTTCTATGCATTCCGATAACATCTTTAAGCTGACTGTAGAGGACTCCCAAGCCATTTAGTCCATCATTCAAAATAAGTTTTGTTCATTTGCTTACTGAAGGAATGGGCTTTTGCCCCATAAAATATTTTAGCATGTTTTTATATTAGAAAAATGAAATTTGATTATGCCTATATAACCAAACATTCTGATAACAACTAAAAATGTCAGATGGTAAATTGAATGTCCTGTTTTCCTGCATGTAAGAATTTGTCAAATCCTGCCATTAGATAACCCCTCCCCAACCACATCACCACATACAAAGAAATGTTCGAGCTACATCCTCCCTATTAATTTTTCCAATTTCATTTTTTCCAGATGTTTTACTCTTTTCTCGCTAACCAATCCTGTTTTTCCTATTTTTCTTTTCTTTAATTATAATTACTTTGATTAGCAATGCTGGCTTCTCCTTATTCTGATCACATTTTACCTTGGAATATCAGTTTCAAGTTGGTAAAATGATGACTCTGACACGTTTGTGCGTATATTAGAGATGTGTGGCCACTGATTCCATCAACAGAGATTTTGTCAAGTGATTTAAACCCTTTGGTTCACTTCTCATTCTGGGAAAATAAAGGGTAATGGCAATCATAATAATAATCATACATCTTCAGGCAGAGTGCTTTTGGAGCCACTGTCTTTTACATCCATGAAATCAGTTCTTGTTGGAAGAAGAAAGTTTCAACTTCTCATGCATTAACACTGTATTCTCCTGAGAGAATCTACTCTTGCTTCGTTGTTGTGCTCTCTCTTCTCTCCTTGCACTAAATACTGAGGCATTATTCCATGAAAACTGGACCAGCAGCTCTGGTACTGGAGATGGTGTGTTACCTATGCATTATTGGATATACCTGGAATTCCTTGGGGAGGGAATGAGGCAAAAATTAGAGCAACTTTCGTTTTCCATTTCTTAAAATATAAAGGACACAGAAAATAGCAATTCTTTTTTCCTTTGCTAAGATAAATAAATTTCAAATTCTCTTGATGGATCAAGGTACAGTGCATCTATTTCATTGCAAAATCATGACACCAAGTTTGCACAAAATATGAGGAGGTAGAGATAAGGGGATGCAAAGGAATTATGATTTAGAAACTTTAGACTTTAATCTGTAAAATTGGATGAATTGAACCGGGTTCGATTCATCCAATTTTTCTTCACAGCACTGAAAAAACAAAAATTGGATGAACGAAACAGTTACAAAAGGGGGCATTTGAAGGACATTATCAACTCAATGAACCTAGCCTCACTTACATTTGGGAAAAAATAATTTAAAAATGAAATGTCCTGTTTGAAATCACTTATCCCTATAACCCAGAAAGGTAGAAAAAGTAAGTGAAATCAAGATGCTCTTATCCTTGCACTGTTACTTGGCCAAATGACAATTTGTAATAATAATAATGCTGTTATTTACATGTCTTCTCTGAAATGAACTCTATCAAAAGAACCCAGGATGTGGCTTTGGCTCCTTTAAAAGCTTTCTGAAATAGGAATCAATGGACATATTGTCAACACTAGAATACGATTTTTAAATATATGTAAAAGTATTGGAGAGAGTTCAGAGAAAATGAAAAAGGGTTTGGCTTACTGTAAGAAAAAAATTAAAAGACTGTGTATAGCTTGGCTAAGCCATGACTAAGTGGGAACATGATAACTGCCTGCCCATCTTTCAAGGGTGTGAACACAAGGATGGGAGGGGCATTTGGTGGCCTCAAAGAGAAGACTCAAATTCATGAATCCAGTTTGTCTCTATCTTCCTTTTAAATTCCATTGACGTTGAGAGTCTTACACAATGTTATCACATTTAGATAGGAATTTTCTAATTAAAAGAGATTACAGTTTCTCTTTTTTGGGGGGGCGGATGTATGTGGGGACATGTTAAACCTACATCTGAAAAGAACAGAAACCATGTACAGAATTGTCAGCCACATCTGCATCTAATCAGAGTGAAAAGTGGGCCATGTTAATGGCATAATAAATGTAACTTACACAAATTGTAAGGACCCAGAGAGGGAACCATCCCTGGCTTAGCACATTGTGGAAACTACATAACAGTTGTTATTATTTAAAGAATATGACCAATATATTTAAAAACAAAATATTTTGAAAGCAGGTAAATAAAAATCAAAATAAAAGTTTAAAGAGCCATCATTAAATCTTAGTTGGTTTAAGCCAAAACCCTTGAAAAAGTCATGATGTCCTTAGCAAGAAATTTAGTGCTATTAAGGAATACTAATTTAAAATGAATGGGTTCATATTCTTTACCCTATATAGTATATAGAGAGTGTAATATACATATGTATATTATACCTGTGTTAGTATGCATAAAACTTTTTTGCCCAACTTCACTTAAAGTTAACTGCAAAGCATATTAACAATGTGCTATTGAGGAGCTATTCTAACCTGACAATCAGAGTACGAAAAAAAACATGCAAATGGTTGCATTATTACCATTTGCTCCTGTTTACATTTAGATATACATCTAAAAATACATGTATATTTTTAGAAAACTTTATTACTTGGCCAGATAAAGTAATTTTATATAAAAGATGTAGCTTGATACACAAGAGCAATACAATGACGGTATTTCTCCCCCCTTAGGACATGATGAGCACGATGGAGGAAAATGGTAACACAGAAAAGGCAAAACGGTATGTTCAATTTTCGATTTACACAAGGTAATTTTTCTTACCTAGAAACGCCATTAACACTCCAATGTGTTTTTCTCTTACTCTCATTCAATATTTTCTTACTTTCTCTTTGCACTTGAAAACTGAATAAATAATTTAACTTGTATTTCTTGGACTTCTGTTCTTGAAATAGTTTATATGTGTGTAGATTCAAATCCTTCTTTGAAAAGACAATTTTAACTGGCAAAGAATAACAAACTTACATTGGATATAATTACTTTTAGCCTTAAGACCTTGGCATGCCACCTGCTAGAAAACCCATGCCAGGGAATGCCAACCACACCCACCTAAGTGATGGTCTTAAGAAACAGACTCACTTATTTTCCTCCTGATATTTGATAATAAGTGAAAATAAACGATGCCCGTCTGGTGTCGTTCTGATGTCCGTGTACAAAGGTAGGAAGCTTTCATTGTCACTGGGATTTAAAAGAATACGATGGGGTAGGCAGCAGTGGCTCAGTGGCAGAGTTCTTGCCTGCTGTCCTGGAGACGTGGGTTTGATTTCTGGAGGCTGCCCATGCAAAAAAAAGAAAAAAAGACGACGACCAACTTTTCAGTGCCCTAAAGAAGTCCCATACAAAAACGTTTCTTCTCATGAAAACAGCTCAGATTTAAATAGATACTGAATTAATTATGAAAAGATCATAAAGTATATATATGTATTCAATAACTGTGACTGATAAGAAAATGCATACTTGCAAACCTAGACTATAAAATGACATACAAAAATAAAATATGAATGGTTGGATTATGGCCAATGGCTGATAATTTTCCCAAATCCAAAAATGTTGTCATATTTTAGTTCATAATAAAATAAAGCTTTATGTATAATATTAATTTGATAATAAAGTTGTTATATGAATTTTCTTCCAACTTAACAGAAGTAAATGAATTCACTTTTCTGAAGCTAACTCTTTTGCCTACAGATCCCATTCTATGGTTGCATTATAACCATTTGCCCATTTACATTTTAAAGTTCTCTGAGCTTTGTCCACATGCTAAGTGCTATTTATGCTATTCATTTTTCTCCTAAGTTTCAGGGGGGTGAAAACTGTTTAAAATGAAACCTTGCATAACCCTCTCTGCCAAATACTGGAATTTCTGCTTTAATGCAGATTTTTTCATCAGTATTCTACTTAAGAGACTTCCTAAGAGGCCTCTAGGTCTTTGCTGACTATTTTGGATGGTTAAATACTTATCAATTAATGCTGATAATAGGAACCTAAATGATTTTCTGAGTGACCATCAAGCCCCCATGGTTTAATAAGGATTGTTAGGCTATCTTTTACCAATTCAAAGAACAATAGTAAGTGATTCAGGCAGAATTGGACTCAAGTAGAAGAGAAAACTGTGGGTTCTTCAGATCTGGCAGTGTCCACCATACACAAAGCATCAACACTTTTAGTATTATTTGCTACCATAGCAAGTAGAGTTGGAATTGAGCTGCCACTCCACCCCATGACAGACTAATCGAAGTGAAATCTAGTTCTGAAATAAAGTCTTCATCTCATGCTTTCTTTCACCTCTCTTGCCATCCTCCATTAGACGGATTCAAATTGTCTCTCTATCTGTAAGCAAGTAGAGGCAGGCAACATCATGCCTTTGGCATCAAGTACAGAAAGAGCAAAACAAATTAAAACACTTTAAAATGTTTTTGAACTTCCATAAAGATTTTAAAGAGTTTGCTTGAAAGACGTAATTTTTAAAGCCTTTGTTCACTTACATTTTGTTTTGTATGAGGATGAAGTGAAGGAACCATTCAAAGGAGAAAAATATCATTCATTTAACAATTGACTGCTTACTGCAAGCCACAGGCACTGAAGGCTCCACTGATACCGAGGACATAAAGACTAAAATATCCTTCTCACTTCTCAGTGATGTTAAGTGTCTTTTTAATGAGTGGTAATTGATTAACTTGTTTCTCTATCTTTTCTGTATGGTTCTACAGATTAAACCATATTTGGGGATACATTCTATAGTTTAACAGAAAGCGTTCCTTATGTTGTTCATGTATATGCTGAGAAAAGTCGATTAGATTTGACATTGACTTTTGAGCAGCACCAATCTATATTCACTTCAAAGATGTGGGGAAGTGGACTTTAAGCATTTGTTTTTCAATGCTTAAACTTTCAAACATATACAAACTCCCACAGAATAAGCATGCAAATATATGCTTATGATATGTCATTATACAGGATGCAGGTAATATAGGATAAGTTCTACCTTCTCATTTCATTCTGTGCATCAAAAGAAGCAAAAGCAGACACAGTAATAAGAACCCCCAAAACCTGATGAAAGATCAGGAGAAGACATTAAAAATGTTTCCTAATGTCTTAGGAGAAGACATAAAAATGAGTATTATTCATGCCAAATTTTAAAGAGGATATTCTCTCCTTATGAACTGGACAGGGGGCTTAACCGTGTTGAGGAGTTGAAAGATAGGGCATGGGGAGAGGGAATTAGAAGGAGATCTGAAGACTCCAATGGAAAGATTGTTGAAAGCAGAAATACAAAATGTGGGTCTATTCACATGTAAATAGTGAGACCTTGCCCAATCCATCTGCTCTTCCTGCTTGTTTCCTTTTCTGTAAAATGAGGGGGTTTCAACAACTAACATTCATGCAGCAAACATATATTGAAAGCCTGATATTACTCTGGTAAAAATATATTACAATCCCATATAGCAGGGAGGAAATGAGGACTTAAAAGGATTTGCAGGATTTGCCCAAGGTCTAATGACCTCTAGATTTCCTTCCAGATGCTAAAATTTACCTTTACATCTACAGTTTTAATGGCGGCACAGGATGAAAGGGTATAATGTGTAGTAACCATTGCTATACTCCCTCCTCCATCTGTTTCAGTATGCCCAGAAAGACCATCTGGATTACTTATTCCCCACCTTTTCCTTTGCATCCTCTAATTCCTTCCTTCTACCACCACACACCTAAGTCAAGTGTCACAATTTTTTTTTTGAAAGGACCGGAAGAGTAAATACTTTGGGTCTTGCAAGCTGTATAGTATCTGTCACAGCTACTCAAATGTGCTGTTGTAGCATGGAAGCATCTAAAGACTCATAAATAAGTGGGAGTGACTATGTTGAAATAAAACTTTATTTACAAAAACAGGAAGTATGCCAGATTTGGCCTATGAGGTGTAGTTTCCTGGCACCTCATAAAAGTTGGTCTTAAAAAAGTAAAAGTTTCTGGGTGGGCCACAGTGACTCAGTAGGCAGAGTTCTCACCTGCCCTGCCAGAGACCCGAGTTCAAGTCCTGCTGCCTGCCCATGCAAAAAAAAAAAAAAAAGCAAAACATTCTGATAATAATTCCAAGGACCCCATAAAATGCAAAGATCAAAATAAATTAATAGCATTCCAAAGTGATGCATTTGGTCATCTAGTAAATTTATCATATGATTCTTCATAATAAGTAAAATCATTATATTATGCTTCCTAAAGTTATCCTTATATTTCTGTGTTCACATTTATCTTACAAAAGTCACTAAACCTTTTGTAGATGGCCTAAAGGACATTTTTATTTGGGCATGATGGGGCTGGGGTCTTTCATCTGTATATCAGATAGAAATTTGCTTTTATTTCTTTTCTTGATCAAATTAAGTTTCATGTCCTGAGCTGCAACAAATACAATTCAATGGTGAAATCATCCCTGGCCAGCAGTTTTCTATGTTGGAAGGCTTTTAAATACAAATTCAATTTCTTTAGTAGATGCAATTCCATTCAGCTTGTAGTTTATAATTTATTGAGTATTGATAGCTTGTGTCTTTCAAGGAATTGGTACTTATCATGTAAACTGTCAAATTTATGCCATGGAGTTGTTTGTACTATGCCTTAGTCCTCTTTTAATGTCTATGGGTTTGTATTAATGTCTCTTCCTTTATTTCTTTTTTGGCTTGTCTTTTTTTTCCCTTGGTGAGCCTTATTAGAGTTTATCACCTTTCTTAATCTCCTCAAAGAATCAGCTTGTGATTACATTCATATTTTTCAATTAATTTTCTTATTGTTCCAAGGATTATTTAGAAATGTGCTTTTTTATTTCCAAATTTGTGGTAAGATTTTCCATATTTGTTTTCTGTTGTTTAATTTACTTCAATCTGCCATGGTCCCAGAATATACTTTTATGATATCTATGCTTTTAAATATGTTAGGTATTGCTTTATAGCTCTGAATATGGTTACTTTGGTGCATATTCCATGTGAACCTAGAAAGAATGTTCTATAAATGTCAATTAGGCAATGTTGGCTATTGGTGTCATTCACGTTTCTATATGCTTACTGATTTTGTCTCTTTATTTTATCTGTTACCGAGAGAAGTGTTGAAACCTCTATGTAAAATTGTGAATTTGTGTGTTTTTCCTCCAGGATCTGTCAATTTTTGCTTCATTTATTTTGAAGCTTTATTTTTAGGTATATTCACTTTTGGGATTGTTATGTCTCCATGGAAAATTGAACCCTATCATTTACCATGCCTTGTTTATCTTTGATCTAAATAAGCATACTTGTCTACATTAAAAATTATTATAATAATATGATATAATACAGCATAATATAGTATATAGTATAATACAATAAAGTATTATGTTCCATTTCCAGGTTTCTTTTGGTTAGTGTTGGCCTAGTATATATGTTTTCATCTCTTTATTTTTATATTTTGTGTAAAATTCTTTACATCTAAAGTGCATTTTTATTTGTTGATGTAGAGTCTGGTCTTGCTTTTTATCCAATCTGACAATCTTTTTCATTTAATTTGTGTTTAGGTCATTCACAGTTAATATCATTATATTTATGGTTAGATTAAAATTTACCATCTTCCTAGCTGTTTTTATTTTGTTTAATACGTTGTTTCTTATTTTTCTCTTTTTCTGCCTTCCCTTGTGTTGATTGAGCATTTTTGTGATTCCATTTTCTCTCTCCTATTGACTTTTTAAATTTTCCCATTGCCCTAAAGTTTACAATGTTCATCTTTTCTTCCCTGAACCTACCTTA
Organism: Tamandua tetradactyla; assembly: GCF_023851605.1. NCBI lineage: Eukaryota > Metazoa > Chordata > Mammalia > Pilosa > Myrmecophagidae > Tamandua > Tamandua tetradactyla. The sequence continues at coordinate 160,075,237 of NC_135332.1, forward strand.
AAATAATAATGTACCACTTAATTTTTAGTGTGAGGATGTTACAAAAAAATGTGTTCTCCATTTCTTTCTCTTGTCCTTTGTGACATTTTTGTCATGCATTTTACTTTTATGTATGCTATAAATGCACAATACATTTTTTCTATTCTTGCTTTTGACCAGGAGTCAGCCAAATATGATTCCTGGGCTGGTTTGGTAAATAAGTTTTTTTGCAACACAGCCCTGCCCTTTCATTTATGCATTGTCTCTAGCTTATTTCACAGAGTTGTTAATTGCCGCAAAGACTGTCTATCCCACAAAGCCTAAAATATTTACTCTCTGGCTCTTTACAGAAAAGTTTTGCCAGACAGTCAGTTATCTTTTAAAGTAAATAAAAATAAACAACTTCATTTTACCTTCACTTATGCCATTTACAGTTCTCTTAATTTCTTTTTATAAATCTAAGTTTCAGTGTGATATCCTATTTCTTCTGTCTTATAAACTTTCTCTCTCTCTCTCTTTTTTTTTCTTTTTCTGGCAGAGTAAGTCTGTAGCAGGGATATCTCTTGATTTTAGTTTTTTCTAGGCATCTCTATTTTTGAAACATTTTGTAAATTTTTTTTCCTGTGTGTAAAATTCTGGATTGAATTTTTCTTCTTTTCCTTTCCCTCCCCCCCATCTTCCTCCTCTTCCTCTAACACTTTAAGGCTCTTACTCCATTTTCTTCTCGTGTACTGCTTGTTTCTTACAAGAAACCTGCTGTAATCATGTCTATCTGTACTTCTCTGTATGTAAAATATCTTTTCCCCTTTGGCTACCTTGAAGGGTTTCTGTTTTTGTTTGCAATAGTTTGAATATGATTTCCCCACCCTTTGTTAACATTGTTGTTGTTTTGGTATTTATCCTTCTTGATGCTGTCTGTGCTTGTTAGAATTGGCTGGCATTATGGGCCACTATCTCTTCAAATATTTTTCCTGCCTTTTCCTCTATCTTCTCTCCTGGGTTTCTGATTTTGCATTTTTAAAGATCTTATGATATTTTCCACAGCTCTCGGATGCTTTACTCTGTTTTCTTCCCCACTCCTCTTTCTCTATGTGTTTCAGTTTCACTATTGTTCTATCTTCCATTTGTTATTATTTTTTTTCCTGGCCCGTTTCAATTCTTCAGATGAACCTGTTGGACACGTCTCATCTATATTTTTCAGTTGTGGTATTTCCATTTGTTTTCTTTTGTTTCTTTTTTCTTGGTAGTGTGCTGTTTTTCTTGTCTTTTGTTTATCTTGTTGTTGTTGAAATGTGACCAACTGGTGTAAAATCCTGGAAACTGAGATAAATAGGTTGTGGGTTTGGAAATAGGCATATGCTTCTTTCTGATGGGCCTTCAGAGTTGGAGTTTAAGCTAATACACGGAGGTGTTGGGCTGGGTTTGAATTTGTTGTGGCTGTGTTTAACCTCAGTGCACTGCAGGCTTCAAATTCCTTGCATTTAGGGTGGGAGCTTGTGTGCCAGCACTTTTTTTCCTCATTGTCTGCTCCACTTTGCATCTTGCCTTTATACTGTGCCCCAGAGAGGATGTGACTCAGTGCCCTTGGAACTTTCTAAGTTGTGTTCCACTTGTTACCAGTTCCTTGGTACTTGCTAGCCTCATGGGGGAAGGCGGGAGGATGTTCTGGCTTTCTGTTTAGCCTCAGTCTCAAGCAGGCTCTGTCTCCCTAAATCTTAGGTGTGCAGCTTTTTTAATGGTTCTGTTCCTCACCTGCTATCGATCCGAGAGCAACACAATTCTTGCCTCTCCATCAGGGAGAGAGACCTTTTATCTTTACTCTTTCCCAGTTTCACTGCCTCCACCAGCGCCCTAAGTGTGAACTTCTTTGTTGCCTTTCCTCTATGGAGTAAGACTTTTTAAAAAAATTGTTTTTAATAAAGGTAAGTGTCCGGGTGGATTTTTACACCCATCCTGCAGCAGTTTCCCAGGTCTGCATAAGGAGGATGGTTCCTGCGGAAGTGCAGTAATCTTTTTTTTAATTTTATATTTTTTAATTTTTTTTAAGGCTTTAATGATTTGATGATACTATCCAATGGTGCACTTCTTTTGCTTTGTTTTGTTTTAACTTTTTTATTGTATAGTATAACAAAGCAAAGAAATAAAAAAGCAACAATTTTCAAAGCACTCTTCAATAAGTGTTTACAGGATAGATCTTAGCGTTTGTCATGGGCTACCATATGATCCTCTCATACCTTTTCTTCTAGCTGCACCAGAATACAGGAGGTTAGAGGGCTTAAATATTTTTTGTCATCACAATCGATTTTTTTCCCTCTTTTTTTTTTGAGAAAAATAGCATATATACAAAAAAGCTATAAATTTCCAAGAACGGCACCACAATTAGTTGTAGAAGGTATTTCAGATTTTGACATGGGTTACAATTCCACAATTTTACATTTTTTACCTCTAGCTGCTCTAAAATACTGGAGACTAAAAGAGATATCATTTTAATGATTCAGCAATGATATTCATTTGATAAATCCTATCTTCTATGCACAATAATCTTTTTATGAGCAGCTGGTGCAGTCTATGTTGAAAAGAATCTACAAGATGGCATGAACCCCCACTGTATTTGTGCTGCCCTCACTTTGCTCCAGATTCCATTCTCTCACCAGTGACACTCAGCCTCCGCCAATGTACTCCCTCTTCTCGCTAAATCACTGATTTCCAGCTGCCTCTGCAAATGCTCTAGCCTGTCTCTTAGTAGGCTAGTAGTGCTCCTTAAATTTTGTCATTTTAAATGCCCTGTAACCTCACTTTTCCAGTGGCTTGAACTGAAACTTGTAATTTCTTCTGTTTTTTGCTACTATAAGGGTGAGAACAACTCCTGCTATCCCTTTACATCCTTGAGTGAAAACAGGGCTCCTTAACAGTGTTTATTCTTCATTTTAATTTCCTAAATGAACCTACTGTAAAACTAACATTTATTATGTGAACTTCTATGAATTTTTACACATGTATGTATTTGCAAAATAACCATCATACTCCGAATGCAGAATTCTTCCATCATCTCCCCAAATCCTAGTGTTATTCCTTTGTATTCACATTCTCCCCACACCTCTAACTCATAATGATGTCGGACCACTTATAGGTTCATCTTTTCAAGAATATCACATAAATGGAACCATATAGTATGTAAAATTTCAAGATTGACATCTTTCACTCAGAATAATTCCTTTAAGATTTACCCAAGTGGTTGGATATGGCAATAGTTTGTTTCTTTGTATTGCTGAATTGTGTTCTATTTTATGTAGGCATACATAGAGTATTTATTCACCCAGTGAAGGATATTTGGGTTATTTCCAATGATTCAGAATAATATGCAGAAATGCTAGATATCCCTGCATACAAATTTTTGTGTAAACGTGCTTTCAATTCATTGAGTAAATATCTAACAATAGGGGGCAGGCAATGGTGGCTCAGGGGCAGAGTTCTCGCCTGCCTTGCCAGAGACTGGGGGTTTGATTCCCGGGGCCTGCCCAAATTTAAAAAAAAAAAATTAATGTGTATATATGTATATATCTAGCAATGTGCTTTCCAGGTCATATGATAAGTGTATATATAACTTAAGAAAGTGTCCAGCTTCTTCCTAAGAGGCTGTTCCATTTTTCATTATGGTCAGCAACGAGTGTGTGCTTTAGTTACTTTGAATCCTCACCAGCACTTGATATTGTCAGTATTTTTATGTTGTCATTTTACTCACTTTAATGTTGTGTAGTGGAATTTCATTGTGGTTTTAAATTGCATTCATTGATTGGCTAATGATGTTGAACGTATTTTCAGAGTCTTATTTGTCATTTGCATATCAATTTTGGTGAAACCAGAAAAATCTGGTTAAGATTTTTGCCCATTTTAATTTGATTGTTTGTTTCCCAACTGTTCAATTCTGACAGGTCTTTATATCTTCTGGCACGTGACTTTATTGGATATGTGATTTACCAATATTTTCTCCCAGCCTTTTTGTTGTCTTTTTATTCTTTTAATAGTGCCTCACTCTCTCACAACACTCAAAATTTAAATTTGATGAAATACAATCTATAAATTTTTTAAATTTTATGTTTCATGCTTTTAGTGTCATATTTAAGGACTTTCTAACTCTGAGTAACCAGCATTTTCTCCTATCTACTTTTCTAAAAGTTTTAAGGCTTTATGTTTTATATTTATATCAATGATTCATTGTTAATTTTTGTGTAAGTTGTGTGGTTCAGGTGAAAGTCTTTATTGTTTTTATATTTTTTTGGCATGGAGACTTCCAATTATCCTGATATCATTTTATGAAAAGATTATATTTTCTCCATTGAAATTTCCATGTTTGTATGGATCTTTTTTTATATATATGCTATATGGCGGGGGTCACATTTCATTCTTTTTCTATGTGAGCATCCCATTATTGCAGCATCATTTGTTGAACTTTTTGTTTTTCTGTTTGTTGAGAAGAGCACAAGCCAGGCATTGAATCGGGTCTCCTGCACGGCAGGTGAGAATTCTAGCACTGAACTACCCTCGCACCCCCTGTATGGATCTTTTTCATGGTGTTTTCATGACCAAAAGTTTTAATTTTGATGAAACCCAAATTGTCATATTTTTTTTTAGGGTTCATGATAATTGTACTTTATTAAAATGGTTTTTTGCTTAAACTTAAGGTCACAAATATTTCTTCCAATGCTATTTTTCCTAGAAAATGCCGTTTTAGCTTTACATTTGATTCTATGATACATTTTGAATTATTTTTGTGCAAGTGCTATGTAAGGGTTGAACTTTTTGCTTTGTTTTGTTTTGGTTTTGGCATATGAATATATAATGAATCTAGCACCATTGTTTGAGAATATTATCCTTTACCTATACTTGTATTAACGACTTTAATGATGAATATCAGATTAGCCTATGTATATAAATTCTCTGTTTCAATTATCCATATGCTTGTATTTATATCATAATCACACTATCTTGTTGTTCAGTTTCCTAATGCTGTCAGAATGCAGTATTTCAGGAATGGATCGGCTTTTATAAAGGGGATTATTAAGTTACAAGTTATAATTCTAAGGCTATAGAAATGTCCAAATTCAAGTACCAACAAGAGGATAACTTCTCAGAGGAAAAGCAGCATGTGGGGTTTCTTTGTCACATGGGAAGACACATGGTGACACATGCTGGCCCTTTGCTCTTGGGTTTCATTGCTTTCAGCTCCTGGTTCCAGTACATTCCACTCTGAGCTTCTTCTGTCTCCAACCATCGGCACTCTCTGCTCTCTGTGTTGGCTCTTTTAAGGATTCCGGTAAACTAAGTAAGACCTACCCAGTATGGGCGAGGTCACATCTCCATCTAATCAAAAGGTCACACCCACAATTGCGTGGGTCACATCTGTGTAAAAGCAATCTAATCGAGAGGTTCTGCCCTATAATGTTGGATTAGGATTAAAAGAACATGCTGCCCCACAAAGATTGAATTAGGGTTAAAAGAACAAGGTTTTTCTGGGATACACAACAGTTTCAAACCAGCATACTTGTTTACTGTAGTTCTATAACAAGTTGTAAAATCAGGTATTGTAAGCCATCAGAGTATAAGTTTTTCACTTCTTTTGTTAAATTCATTCCTAGGTATTTTATTTTATTTTTATTCTTAAGTATTTTATTCTTAGGCTGTTGTAAACTTAATTGTTTTCTTAATCTCATTTTCAGATTATTCTTTACAAGCGTGTAGAAAAACATTGTCTGTTACCATTAAGTATGATGTTATTGTGGGTTTTAAATAGATGAGCTTTATTAAATTGAGGAATTCTATTTGTTCATCTTGTTGCAAGTTTTTATCATGCAAGTGTTGAATTTTATCAAATGCTTTTCTGCACCTACTGAAATGATATTGTGGTTCATATGCCTTATTCTATTGATATGATCTATTACATCAACTGATTTTTGGATGTTTAATAAATTTTGCATTCTTGGGATAAATCCTCTTGGCTGTGATATATAATCCTTTTTATTTATCGCTGGATTCTATTTGCCAATATTTTGTTGAGAAATTTTTTATCTATATTTATAAGAGAAATTGATCTGCGGTGATCTTTTCTTTGCTATTAGGTTAACACTGGCTTTATGGAATTAGTTGTGAAGTGTTTTCTTCTCTTTTATTACTTGAAATAGTTTGTGAAGAATTCATATTAATAATTCTGTAAATGGTAAGATTAACCAGTGAAGCCATGTGAGCATAGTGTTTTCATTTTTGGAAAGTTAGTAATTTTGATTTTGTTGATTTACTCTATTGCTTATCCTTTCTCTGTGCCATAAATTTCCACTCTCTATTATTATTTCCCGCCTTCTAATTGTTTTAGGTTTAGTTTACTCTTCATTTTCCAGCACCTTAAGATGTAAATTAATTTATTGATTTGAGAAATTTCTTCTTTTTATTGTAGGAGTTTATAGCTATACGTTTCCTCTAAGAAGTGCTTTTACTGAGTACCATGCATTTTGCCATTATGTACCTTCATTTTTATTCATCTCAAAGTATTTTCCAATTTCCCTTGTGATTTATTCTTTTTTAGGAGTACGATGTTTAATTTCCACACATTCGTGAATTTCCCTAGTTTCTTACTATTATTGATTTCTAATATCATTCCATTTTCGTCAGAGGGCATATTTTGTATGATTTCAGTCTTTCTAAATTTGAGGTTTGTTTCATGGCCTCGCCTATGGTCTATCCTGGAGAATTTTTCTTGTTCACTTGAAAAGAATGTGTATTTTATTGCTTTTGGGTAGAGTGTTCTATAATTTCTGTTAAGTGTAGTTGGTCTATAATGTTCAGAGCTTCTGTTTAATTTTGATCCTCTGCCTAGTTGTTCTATTCATTATTGAAAGTGAGATATTGAACACCCCAAGTCTTATTGTTGAAATGTCCTATTTTCCTGATTCTTTTGTCAGTTTTTGCTTCATGCATTCTGAGCCTCTTTTTTTAGGTTCATATATATATATATATATATATATATATATATGTTTAATTGCTATATATTATTCATGGATTGACTCTTTCATCATTATAAAATGTCTCTATGGATAATTCCATCATTGTTTTTGATGTTTTAAAGTCTATTTTTTCTTAATATAATTTCTTCAGGTTTTGTGGTTGCTGTTTGCACTAATATATAAATTTTTCCCAATCTTTTACTCTAAACTTATTTGTATATTTAAATCTAAAGAATTTATATTTATATTCATTCATTGATATTTAATCAATATAAATTTAAATTGCTGATACAGTTGGATTTATGCTGCTCTATTTTTCATTTTCTATATATCTCATATTTTTGTTCTATTTCCCTTTACTATTTTAATTTGTTTTAACTGAATACTATAATATTTTCTTTTAATTAAATTTTCACAATTTTTAAAAATTTATTTTCTTATGATTGCTCCATGGCTTACCATATACATATTAACTATTAAGATTTACTTAGAATATTACTAATTTAATTGCAGTGATATATAGAAATGTTACTTCTATTTCATTATCCCTCTTTGTGTGCTCTTTTGTTATACATATTACATCTATATATGTTACAAATCCAATGATTTGCTGTTATAGTTATTACTTTATAATTTTATGTCTTTTGAAAAAGTTGAGAGGAGAAAGTAAGATATGTATATATTTATAGGATTTGTTATATTAACCTTTTCTTTATCACTTTTCATTATCTTCATTTGTATCTGTAGGTTACCATCTGGCATCAATGAGTTAGAACAATATAGATTCTCCTCCACCTCCTTTGTGTTATTATCATCAAATATGTTTGTCACCATGCCATAGACACAACAATGTAATTATATCATATTATTTCATGCAATTGCTTTTGAAATTATTTAAGAGAGAAAAAGAAGACAAAAATATGCACTTTTACTGAATTATATGTTTGCTTGTTTACCTTTGCAAATGATCTTTTTAAATGTGCATTTGAATTATACTTTGTGTTTACTTGATTTCAGCCTGAAAAGTGGATTAAATAACAATTAATTCTTTCAGTTTTTGTTTATCTAGGAATATCTTTATTTCAGCACCTCTTTTTTTAGCATGGGCAGGCACCGGGAATTGAACCCAGGTCTCCAGCATGGCAGGTGAGAACTCTGCCTGCTGAGCCAACATGGCCTGCCCTCACCTTCATTTTTAAAAGATAGTGTTTTTCTTTTGGGCACTTTGAATATGCCATACCACTGCCTTCTGGCCTCTATTGTTTCTGATAAAAAGTCAAGGTTAATCTTACTTGGGGTTTTTTTTGTATATGACAAGTGATTTTCTCTTGCTGCTTCATGATTTTCTTTTTCTTTCAGCATTTTTACTATGATGTGTCTGTATGTGGATCTCTTTGAGGTTTAACTGTTTGGATGTATAGATTAAGATTTTTTGGCAAATTTAGGAAGATCTGAAGCATTGTTTATCTGAATATTTTTCCCTCTCCCTTCTTCTGGTACTCCTTCCTGTACCTATGTTGAAGCAGTTAATTGTTCCTCAAATTTCTCTTCCTTATTTCTGTCTGTTGTTTGGATTGCAGTAATTCTTTCCATTTTTATTCAAGATCACTCATTCTTTCTTATGGCAGTTCAAATCTATTGTTGAGTCCCTCCAGAGTATTTTCATTTCAGTTATGGTCGTTTTCAACTCCAGAGTTTCCATTTCCATTTTATAAAATCGATCTCTTTATTGGTATTCTCTATTTGATGAGACATTATTATCAAACCTTCCTTTAGATTTTTTAAGCATACTTTCCTTTAGTTCTTTTAACATATTATTTATAATGGCTGCTTAGAGGTGTTAGTTTCATAAATCCAATAACCAGGTCATTGCACAGGCAGTTTTTGCTGTCTGCTTTTGGTTGTGTATGAATCATACTTTTGCATGCCACTTAGTTACTGTTTTTTGTTTTTTGCCAAAAACTGAGCATTTAAAATAATATATTGTAGAAAATCTGGATAATAAGCTCCCCTGCTGTGGGGCTTGTTTTTCTTGTTTGCTTGTTGATTTTCTTACAGGCTGATGGCATATTTTAGTGAAATCTTTATCCCCTGGAGTATGAAGCGTCTGATGTCTCTTCTCAGAGGACACAGCCTTGGGCATGCACACTGTCACATGGGTTGACAGTGATTTGAGCAGGGCTATTTTTGACTGTGTCTTTTTCTCTGGTCTCTCTGCTAAACTGTATCCCTCTGATGGCATCATACCCAGCTGATAGCCTGCAGTAATTGCTGCTTGATTGCTCTATTGTTCTTGATAATGCTCTGGGGGCATAAATCGCTCCAAAGTCTGATCCAATTAAATTTTAATTCCTTTGCATGGGTAGGTTTGAGGCCAGACTTTGATGTTCATTTGTCCTGGGGAGAGCTGTTCTTGGCTATCTTTTCCCTGGTTCTTTCTGATACCTAGTTAACCTATGGTTTAGCTTGCTCTCATGAAACTACCAACATTCTCTAAATTATTTGCCACCAAAATCTCCATTGTTTTCAAGAGGAAACAATGGTTAAAATAAAAAAAAAATTAGGAATTATTTAAATTTAGGTCTGACTGGTTAAAATAAATAAATTTCCTTTGTGGAGAGCTTCTGAGCTCTTTGTTCTTATGATCTGCCTATACCTCTAGGCAAATCTCTGAGACTCTCTGTAGATATGAGAAGGACAGCATGCTTCTCTCAGAATGACCCTTATGCTTTATGATCAGGTTGCTGTGCAGGATGATAGGCTCTTGTCTTCTCTGTTTGCTTATCCCTGGAGCCCTTGCCTGATGAGTGAGTTAGGAAAAGGAAAGTCAGGGTCCCAGTGTCTTGGCATGACATTCCTGAGGTAGAGTTTCTATTCTACAAGTGTGGGCAGGACGGAGAAAAAAAATTTCTGACTTCTTGGTTGTAATTGCTGGCACCTTACCTCTGCAACTCATGTATGGGAGAGGTAAGTAGTGCTGGTGGCCTAACCCTGCTGAAGAGATACTAAAGCCACGAACTGGGAGCTGTGGGGATAGGGAGCACTGGGATCTTCACTGCATCTATTTGGAGTGGAATTTCTGTCACAGTGGGTTGAGATTGGGGAGGGGAGGAGCAGGCTGTGGTTCAAATGCTAAAAATTCTTGCTCTTCCTAATGAGTTTTAGTACATCTTCTGAAATGACTGTTCTTCATATGTGTATGCCTTTGAAACAATTTCCAGAGGCTTTAAATGGTTATTTTTGTATAATTTTCACCAGTTATATTTGTCTCGGGTGAACAAATCTACAAAGATTCTAATACCTCCATTCTCGAAGTGGGACCCTTCCTGCTGTGATTTTGATTGGCATTGCATTTAATATAGAGACAAATTAGGGAAAAGTATGTTTGAAATAATATTGAGCCTTCTGACACATGAGCATAATGTAGCTCTCCATGTACTTTGGTCATTTTTAACTTCTCTCAATATTATAGCTTTCATATGTCTTGCATATATTTTATTAAGTTTATCCCTAGTATTGCATGTTTCTGATATTATTGTAAATGATATATTTTAAAATTTAAACATCTAGTAGTTTGTAGATTATTGTTAGTAGAAATACAATTCATGTTATTTATTGAGGTAAAATTGCCACAATGCAAAATTAAACACTTTAAAGTGTACACTTCAGTAACATTTATTGAATTCATAGTGTTGTACAATTATCACCTTTATTTAGTTCCAAAACCTCTTCATCATCCCCAAAGGAAATTCCATATGCATGAAGCAGTCAAGTTCCATTCCTCACTCATCTCAATCTCTCACAATTACTAATGTGCTTTTCATCACTGTTATGGTTTTAATATGTCCCAAAAATGATATTGTAAAGTCTTAACACACAGTACCTCAGAATGTGATTTTATTTTATATAAGGTCATTGTAGATTTAATTGGTTAAGTTAAAATGAGGTCATACTGATGTAGGATGGCCCTCAAACCAATATGATTTGTATGCTTCTAAGAAAGGTTTAAGAGGGGTTCTGTGTATGGAATAATGTCACGTGATGATGGAGGTGAGTTTGAAGTGCTGCAGCTGCAAGCCAAATAATGCCAGGGATTGCTGACAAGCCATCAAAAGCTAGGTAGAGGCAAGAAATGGCTCTCCCCTATAGGTGTTAGAGGGAGCATCACCCTGTGAACAACTTGATTTCACATTTCTAAACTTTAGAACAATGAGAGAAAAATTTCCATTACTTTAAGTAACCCATTTGTGGTACTTTGTTATAGCAGCCATAGGAAACTGATCCAGTTACTATTACTTTATCTATTCTGGATTTTTCATCATTCAATATCTGTTCCTTTGTGTATGACTTATTTCACTCGACGACGAAGTCTTAAAGTCTCATCCATTTTATTTTTACATTTTTACATATTTTGTAATATTCCATTGTATGTATTTACCTCATTTTGTTTAGCCATTCATCTGCTGATGGACATTTGTGTTGCCTCATCATTTTGGCAACTATGAATAATGCTGCTATTAATATCATTGTAAAAATGTCTGCCTATGTACATAGACATAGAATTTGTATTGCTGGGTCATACAGAATTTCTGTGTTTAACTTTTGAAGAGCCACAAAACTATTTTCCGCAATGACCACACCATTTTTAACGCTCATCACAAATGTTTTAAGGTACCTGTTTCTCTGCATCTTTGTCAGCACCTTTTATTTTCTATTCTTTGATAATACTCATTGTATTGGATGTGAGGTAGCATCTCATTGTGGTTTTGACTTACATTTCCCTAATGGCTAATAATATTGACCATTTTAAAAGTTGTTTTTTTCTCTTTTTTTTGATGAGTCATAGGAGTCCTTTATGTATATTCTGAATATAAACCCCTATCAGATATGTTGATTCCAAGTATTTTCTCCTGTTCTAACATGTTGCCTTTTCAATTTCTTGAAAATATCTTTTGATGTGCAAAAGTTTTCAAGTTTTACAAAATCCATTTACCTACATTTTCTTTTGTTTCTTGTGTGCTTGGTATAAAGTTTGATATAATTTAATGTAGCTACCCACCTATTTTTGGATTAACATTGCATGGAAAATCATTTTCCATCTTTTTGCTTTCAGCTTTTTTTTTTGTCTTTGTATCTAAAGTATTCCCTTACAGATAGCATATCACTGGATCATTTAAAAAGAAAAACATTCTACCAATTCACTGCCTTTTAATTGGAGAGTTTAATCTTTTTAATTTTCAAATAACTAGTGATAAGGGAAAACTTACTTCTGCCATTCTGCTCTTTGTTACATATCTATATGTAACTGTATATATATATATATATATATATATATATATATATATATATATACACCTTTTTATTTCTCAATTCCTCCATTACTGACTTGTTTTCTGATTTTTTTTTCTAGTGTATATTTTGATTCTCTTCTCACTTCTTTTTCTGAATATTTTAAGTTGTGTCCTTGGTAGTTACCATGGAGATTAAAATTATCATCTTAAATTCATGACAATAAGACTTGAATTGATACAAACAGTTTCAGTAGCAGTAAAATCTCTGTAACTTTTAAACTCTGCCCCCTGCCTTATGTTATTGTTTTCATGCATTGTATAAGTTTATAAATATTAATTCATTCAGTTTTCTTTTACAGCACATAAGGAAGACTTACAAATCATAAATGAAATATTCCCAGAATACTATTTACCTATGTTACACTATGTTTGCTTTTGTCCTTTATGTGTTTGTATGATTTTGATTGGCTCTCTAGTGTCCTTTCATTTCATCCTGCACTACTCCATTCAGCGTGTCTTCTAGGACAGGGTTACTAGTGATGGACTTACTCAGTTTTTGTTTGTCTGGGAATGTCTTAATTTCTCTTTCATTTTTGAAGGATGATTTTGTTGCATATAGAATTCTTGTTGACAGTATTTTTCTCCCAGCACTTTAAATGTGTCATCCTATTGCCTTCTGGCTTCCATGATTTCACAAGAGAAATTAACTGTTAATCTTGAAAATCACGTATATGTGATGAGTCACTTTTCTCTTTGTGCTTTCAAAATTTTCTTTTTCTATCAACAATGTGACTATATTTTGTCTTGTTCTGGATCTGCTTCAGTTCATTTGCCTTCTTGGATGTGTAGATTTATATCTTTTATCAAATTTGGGGAGTTTTCAGCCATTATTTTTTATATATTCTCTCTACCATTCTCTCTACCCTTTCTCTCTCTCCTCTCCCTCTGAGATGCCCATCATATGTATGTTGGTATGCTGCATATTGTTCCATTCTTTCAGTCTCTAAATTTTTCTTCATTCTTTTCTTTTCCTGCCTGTACTTTCCCCCTTTTCCTTCTTTTCCTGAATTCTTTGGATTATTTTGTAATGTCTTTTTCACTTAGTAGCTACATTTCTTGGTTGTGTTTAGTTTTAAGTGGTTGTTTTAAGGCTTATAATATACACTTTTAACATGCCAAAGTCTATCATAAAATAAATTTATACCATTCCATGTGTACTACAAGTTCACCAGTGTACTTCAACTTTACCTTCCTGGAACTGCATTATTGTTTCTTTAAGCTAATCATATTAGCTAATCATATTGTTTTCTTTAAGTTAATCATATTTGAAGTAATTTAAAATGAAACAAAAATATCTTTTATATGTATATTTTACTATAGGTTTACTATTTACGGAGGTCTTGTGTGTATAATGTTTTCTCCTGGTATTTTCCTTTTACTTTTCTTGTGGTGCACTGATGATGGGTTATTTCTATGTTTCTACATCTGAAAACATCCCTATTTCACTTTTGTTTTTCATTGATTGGGAAACACCCTTATTTCACTTTTGTGTTTCATTGATTTTTTTTGTTTAGAATTCTTTATTGCCATTTTTTCTTACAGTATTTTGTAGATGTTTACCATTGTCTGCTGTCTTGCATTTTTTTCTAATGAAAGTCTGCTGTAAACCTTAACTTTGTTCCTCTACATTTAACTTGCCCTTTTCTCTTGGCTACTTTAAGAGTTTTCTCTTTATCTATGGTTTTCAGCATTGTGATTATATTGCACAATAGAGGCAGATTTGTGGGCTTGTACAAATATGTAGTAAATCTGAGTTATTTTTTTGTCAATCTTGTACAAATATGTAGTAAATCTGAGTTTTTTTTGTCAATCAACCAAAAATTTTCTCTAACTAGCAGTTATCTTTAACAGTGGCTTGCTAACTTGAATACCTAAAAACTTGGTAGGCTCTCATGTCTACTTTTTCTCCATCTCTGCCAAGATTTTTACAAGCACAAATTCCCTGCATTAAATATTTTACTTTTTAAAATATCTAAAATGCTAATTAATTACACCATGCAAATTTTATGGCAAAATTATGAAATTTATACTAACCCATATATACACATATGTCCATAATTTTCTATGTATTAAAATATATTCATAAGTTATTTCTAACTCTAATCCAGTACCTCAGGATTTAGTCTAGCCTTTCCCGTAACTTTTTCTAACAGTCTTTGCAATTAAAAAATACATTTCTTCTGTCTTTGCTTTTCTCCTTTTCATCCCTGTCAAACTCCTGGACTCTGTAATCTTCCCTGACACCCCACTGATAATGAATAAGTATACTTTCCCCCCTTTTTATTAATGTTCTTTGCATATCTGTATTCTATCATAACACTTTTTCCATAATTTTGAAATTATGTATTCAAATATTTAGTCTGTTCTACTCAGTATTGAAATCCTTTAAAGCAAAATAGTTTTTCATAGCCTTGGTAGCTCAAGACCCAGTATTATAAACAAGTATACTCAATCAACTTTTGTTTAAAAGATAAATGAATCAATATTGAACCATTTCTCTAGTATGGCATGGAAATGCCTTAGATTACAATTCCCAAAGCACCTTGTCTGGAAGCTGCACAGACATCAGAAAACAGAAGTGTTTCGGGGTCTAAATTGTTTCATAAAACAATAGATTACCTAAACTAAATATTTTTTTTTAGTTTAGGATTTTTCAGAGAGTTGTTGTACATCATGAGTTTCCTAGATGGCTATAAATTTGCAACATTTTCCAAACTTTTGATTACGGGGACATTTCTCTTGATAAATCACTTGAAACTAGTAAATATTTCAAGAAGTGTTTAGAGTTGAACTCCTGGCTCCTTTAGCATGAACCCAGCTAAAATTGCTGGTCCATAACATGACGTTCTTTCTTTGAGAGTGAAGTATTTCAAACCATTGCCTTGGGATAATGGGCAATAGTTGTGTGTGTGTGTGGTGAAATAGTGACAAAATGTTAGTTTTTGTGTTATCAATTACTACAAAACAAAACACTACAAAACTTAGTAACCTAAAATAGCAATCCATTATTGTATTTACACATATTTTAAGTAAGTAAATGCAGACGAGTAGTCATTATTTGGGGCCTCTTACATGGTTACAGTGAGATGTCATCTGAGGCTACAGATATCTGTATATCACTACCATTTGACTACATGTCTAAAATGGCTCATTCTGAGATGGTGCATTACAAGATCAACTTTCCAAAAGACCCAAATGAAAAACTACATGAATCCTTATGACCTAAGCTTTGACGTTTAACAGCATCACTTTCACTTCATTCTATTGGTTAAAGCAAGTCACAGAGTTAAGTCATATTCAAGGGTAGGGAAATTAATTTTGCTTCTCAATACAAGAATTAGTAAAGAATTTCTATCACATTCATCCATCTGGCTGCAAATTATTTACATTCATCCGTTCAAAAGGCTTCCAAGCTTTTATCTATTACAACAAAACCCAAGACTCCAAAGCTAGATTTTTAAAATCTAAATCAGATTTAAGTGTACAAGTCTCCTTGCATGCTGCATATTCACTACGGTTTCCCTTGATCTGAATACTTGTGATCTAAAAGGAAAAGTTATTTGCTCTCCAAACATTCATTAATTTCCATTTACCCTCCTATTTAATTTTGGGAGTGAGGAACAGGAGTCATGTAGTATTGAAATTCAATTCTGCACAAATTATCACTGCTTTGGTTGATGTTCAGTTTTGCTTCCTGGGGCATATTTTCTGTGGCTTTTGGTTCCACACCTGGGCTTTTAGCTCTACCCACCTTGACGTTGTTCTGCCTTGTGTGTCCTCTTTCCTTTTTGGCAGAAAAGAGAAAAATGATTATATTTGCAGCTGAATAGCTTTTCAGTCTGCTTCCTGTCCATATAAGGTTATGTGTTTAAAAGCTTTTTTTTAATTTTGAACTGTCTTTCCACCACCTCTTTTATTTTAGCTGAACTAATTTTGGTTTTACCAATATAATTCTTTTCAAACTTTGTTGGTTTCTTATGAAATTCATCATCTTTCAATGTATTAGACAAAAAAATAGCTACTAATTTCTTCAAGACTGTTGACTTTTTTAGATTGAGAGTGAGGGTACTGTATAATTATGTCTTAAGAATATTATAAGACTATCTAGTTGAGAGAATTTATGAGCACACTCTTAAATCTTTCTCGTCTTAAAAGTAGGTTTTATTCCTTCAACTCACCTTTGAGATGATCTTTACCCTGAGGCTTTTTCTTACTTTGAGAGCCATCTAGAGTAGCTGGTAATTAGAACCAGTTTAATTGTTGAACAAAGGAAGTCCTGCATCCTTTATATCTCTCTAAATTCTGCTTAAAATCTGAGTTTCCATTTTTTAAAAAATTCATCTTTCCTTTATGATATGTGGCTAAAAGAAACCAATTGGCATGTTCAACAATTTCCCTGGAAATTTCCTTAACCAGTCTACCAGTTCACTAGGTCAATTTTCTATTTTTCACATTACTGTTGGTCACATTACTGCTAGGCCATAAACTTTCTGCCACTACATAACAAAGGTCATCTTTTCACCAGACCTCAATAATAATATCTTCATTTTCATTCCAACCCCCAAATCCTTCACAGGAACGTCGACTGGATCAGCATTACCTGGTCTCAAGAATTGCCTGGTCCCAAATCCAATGACACATGTTTTATGTTATTATTATCATACTTCCTCATTTCTGATAACAAATTCTATTCTAGTTATCTCTTCTTCATAGCATACCACCCAAAACATATTACTTAAACAACCATTTAATATTACGTCTCAGTCCTATGGATCAACTGGGAGCAATGCGGTGACTCACATGTAAGGTCTCTCAAGTGTCTGCAGTCAGATGTTGGTTGAGTCCTTAGTCATCTGAAGGCCCAGCTGGGTTGCTTGTCTGTGATGGCTTGCTCACATGGCTGGTGGTTTGTCCCGGCTGTGAGACCTCAGCTTGAACAGACCATTCTAGTGCCTGCTCATAGTGTCTTGAAGTTCTAACAGCATGGCAATGAGTGCTAAGAAAGAGTGTTCCAAGGACAAACATTCCAAGAGACCCAGATGGGAAAAACTGCTGGGCTTCTTTTATTCTGGTCTCATAAATCACGCAGCTTCATTTCCATGGAATTGTGTAGGTCAAAATGGGTCACAAGGCTAGTTAGATTAGAGGAAATAGACTTCACTTCTCAATGGGAAGAATAGAAAATCTCAAATTGTATAAATTGCTTAATTCATAATTTTGACTGCTGGGTTCAATTTTAGTTTTCTTACTGATTAACTCTGAGTCCCATAGAATTTTTCTAATGTATTCTGTTAAAGAAAAAAGAAGATATATATTATATATACATATATACACATATATATATATTCAAGGTTCTCCAGAGAATAGACCCAACAGGATATATGTGTGTAGATAGATAGATAGATAAGTAGGTGATAGATGATAGATGGATGGATAGATAGATAGATAGATAGATAGATAGATAGATAGATAGATAGATAGATAGATTTTAAGGAATGATTTGGGAGGCTAGCAAGTCTGAGATCTGTTGATAAGATTGGCAGGCTGGAAATTCTGATAAGGGTGATCTTGCAGTCTTGAGTCCCAAATCCCCAAGGGAAGCCAGTGGGTTGAAAATTATAAAAAGAATTGATGAAGCCTAGAAGTAAAATTTCTTCTTCTCTGGAGCGCTCGAGTTCTTTGCCCTTAAGACTTCAATTGATTAGCTGAGGCCTACCCACATTATGGAAGCTGCTTATGTTAAAGTCAACTGATCATAGATGCTAATCCCATCAAGAAAATGCCTCTAAGCAATGGTAGGCTAGTATGGGCCAAACATTAGGTACCATAACCTAGCCAACTTGACATATGGAATTAACGATCATCTATATGTAAATATATACATATATTTTATATCCTTTGCATATATATGAAAGAAAAGCAAGCAAAAATTATTACTATATTCATATTACCTCTTTTTAAAAAATGAGGTAAAACAAATTTCCATTGTAAGAGTCCAGCCAACTAGAGTCCTTTTCTTTTTCTTTTTGTAGCATTTTTCTAAGTTCACAAAATAATTGCATTCACACTTATTGAATAGCTATTAAGAATTGGGGGCTGTGCTAGGCCCTAAAGATACAAAGTTAAGATATCATCCCTGCTCCAGCTGAAATATGATGGAATAAAATATTAATATGAATAAGTTTGCTATATGAGAATGTCACTTATCTAGCTTCAGGCACTGTTTGCAGTTTTGTCCCAGTTTAGCCAATCAGTATTTGCTGAGCGCCTAAGACAGATAAGGCTAAGGTTTAGAGAGATTGCTCAATGGGTGGTTAGAGTTCAATTCCCAAGCCACGCAGTGAGGTATTCAGATTAATCCAAGTACAGAATGAGCTGAAGAAGGCAGTTTCTGAACTTGTCTGTGCCGTTGATTCCTCTAGCCACTCAAGAAGAATGCTGATTTCAAAGAAAATGCAACATTTCAACAAAGAGTGTTTGCTTTATGCATAGGTGCAGTGAGCACAATCTTACATGGAATCATTTGAGGGATGACCCAATACATCATCTGTCCCCAGATATCTACTTCACTTTCTGTTGTAACATCAACCTTGTATTAGTCCCAAAGTTTCCAATAGTAGTCATTTTTTTCCAGTTGGGCAACAAAGATAGAGACATGTTTTCAAAATTGTTCTGTTAATAAAATGTACACTCAACACTGCTTTCTATACTTAGCACTTTAGAACTAGAGTTCTAAAAAAAAAATTGCTTATTGTATTACCTAGACACAGCTGGGATAGTATAAAAAGAGCCTACCTTATAATAGAATCATATATAGAACAGTGAATCTGCAATAAAAGACATAGGTGGAATAAAAATCAAATTCATGGTTATTTTCATTTATTCATGTCAGACAAATGTCTACTATGTGTGTCTACCAGAAAATATTTTGTTTCATTTAGACCTCATTAAGCTCCAGAAAATGTGCATTTTTAAGGTTCCCAGATAATTCTAACACATATCCAGGGTTGATAGGCCTAGTCTATGTACCTGCTATTTGATGATGTAACAGGATATGATCGTAGAATTTAGAGAATATTGATGTAAAAGGGTTAGAATGCTCTTTCTCTTACACATATCAGTTGCCTCATCTGGACTTTTGACAGTAGCTCTATAGCAGATAAATGCAAAATGTTTTAAGGCTCTGGTCGAATATCTTGCCATTTGCCAACATGAACCTTTCCCTCTGGCCAGGAACTACTTGTGCATGCTCAGGTGCATCCTACTCGTTCATGCATCTATGCTTTTGCATGTGTTTTCCCTACTTCCTGGAGTTCTCTTTCTTCACCTTCTTTACATTGTTGACCTTTATTCAACCTTCAAAATTCCATTCAGGTATCAGGAACCCAGGAAGGCTTCCCTGATTTGGGTCATCCATTGCTCTTGCTTTATTTTTTCCTTCTTTTCCCAGTCTACAGTTCTCAAAATTTTACAAATAAGAGAAAAGCACGTATACACAAAGCTTCTGAAAATTTGAGAAAAGAGATTATTTTCTTAAACCAATGAATAAAACTCCATAAAAAAGATTAGACTTAGTCACCCTGGTCATAGAAAGCTTTTCAAAGAGAATAATTTTAAAAATCAAAGCTGTTTTCCCATGTGATACAATTACTTCAGTTAAATTAGAATAAATATAACCATGGCACTGTCCACAACACTTTCGAGTGAAAGATAGAACCAATATGGAAACATCAGTTAAAAGCTGTGGTTTTTTTGTTGTTGTTTGTTTGTTTTTAAATTTTGATACCTTGTTTTGCCAAATGGACTGCTTCCCCTAAGTTTTCCTTCTATCCATGTTGTGGGCTGCTGGATACAAGAAGGACAAAATGCCTCAAGCTGGAGGATAAAATAAGAGCTTCTCACTAAACAGCTTCTCAGGGTAGGGCTTTTTAAATTAAACAACAACAACAAACAAAACTTTCCAATCCCTCCATTCAGAGCAGACCATGTCTGTCCTGGGCAGATGGTGTGGGAGTTCATTGCATGGACTTTCAATCCAGCTTCCCTGGGTCTGACCTTTTTTTATTCACTTCACATGTACTCACTGAATGCCTACTATGTGCTAGAGGTATAAAGCACTCCCTTCTCTCATGGAATTAATTTCCTCTATATCAAAATAAAAGTTAAAATAGTCCTTACCTCAGAGATTTTGGGGGTGTTAAATGAGATAAGGCCTGCATAGGCCCCCTACCCTTCCTTCAGTTTAGACCTCACATTCTCTAGAAAGTCTTATGTGACCCCCAACCATGTGGGTTAAGTGTCCCTCCCATGTGCTCCCATAGCACCCCCTGTTTGCCCATCATGGCTCCTAACTGATCATCTGCCTACATGTATTCCCTACCAGACCACAAAGTCTGGGAAACCAGCCTCAATTCCCTTGTCATTTTCTCTCATAGCATTTGATTCTTCTCCTTTATATCACTTAATCAGAATTTGCATTTGCTTACACAATTTTTTAATGTTTCCCTCCAATATATTGTAAATTTGTGATGGATGAAAGCTCATTTTGCTTCTCTAGTAGTAACTTGAGAGACTGACACCTAGCAGTTATTCAATATATGGTTAGTGAATGAATGAATACAGTATAGAGTAAATGAATGGATTTCAGCCATCTGGTGTTACATTTAATGTGAGCTCCCTGAGGTTAGGGAACAGGTCTGATTTTGGTCTGTATGCTTCAGCACCTAGCACATAAGCCTGTTCAACAAAGATTTAAGAACGGAATTGAAGGTGCAAAAGTCTGGGAAGAAAAGAAGTTCATAGAAGACAGTGGATGGGATGGGAATGGAGCAAAGAACTAACGAACAACAGTTGATATTCCTTCATTACTAGCTAGAATAGTTTTTTCTAAAAAGGCCGTAAGTGAAGCTCACTCTCAAAGGAAAACAGAAGAAGAAGAATTGGAGAGAAAGGAAAGGAAACAATAGAGAGGCATAAGGTGAATGGGTTATACAGCAAGGTAGATGGTCGTGTGAGGGTGCACAAAAGGTGCACTCTATCTACTTCTCCAAATTTCTTTTCATTAGACATACAGAACCAGACTCCATCAGACTAGTCATGGAAAAAGAACAGATAAGTAGTGCTACCTGAACTACAATGGCTGAAGAGTATCATTCTTGTCAGGATTTATGGCTATTCCCAATATAATTCTAGGAATTTGAAAACCAACACTGGAGTGACAGCACTTGCTTAGGACAAGTGCTTTCCTCTGATGTAGCTTAAGTATGCAGCAAACCTTTAACAGGGTTTCTATCTCCTCTTTCATTCCTGAGTAGTGAGGATTTATATTTCGCTTATTGCCAGTTCTCCAATTCTCGAATCGCTACCGCAAATACCATGTATTTCATAATTGTTTAATGAGTCACCTACTTTGGCATGTATTATTTCTCATGATCCTTATAAAATGTGAGCCCAGAAATATAAAATATGCATTGTCTAAGATCCCACAGATAATTAGTGAGGAGTTGTAATTTGACCCAAGTCTTTAACCCTTCAAAGCCTCTATATTTTCCAATGCACCTCTCTGCATCCCAGGAAGAAGTTTTAATATTATTATTTGTTTTAATGATGGTCTAGTCACAACAGCTTTCCACTGCTTTTGCAGGTTTGTAGTGGGAGATGAGTCTATGAGGGAGGGGTATTTCCAGTGTAAACTTTAATAAGAAATCATTCTTTTAGGTCTTTTAGGCTGTATTAGAGTTCTCTAGAGAAACAGAATCAACAGAAAATATTTGCAAATATAAAATTTATAAAAGTGTCTCACATAACCGTGGGAATGTAGAGTCCAAAATCCATAGGGCAGGTTGTGAAGCTGATGGTTCCGATGGAGGGTCTGGACAAACTCCACAGGAGAGGCTCACCAGCCAAAGCAGGAAGAGAGCCTGGCTCTTCTAAATCCTCCTTAAAAGGCTTCCAGTGATTAGATTAAGCATCACTCATTGCAGAAGACACTCCCCTTGGCTGATTACAAAAACAGTCTGCTGTGGATGCAGCTGATGTGATCATGACTTAATTCTATGAAATGTCCTCATCACAATAGACAAGCCAGCACTTGCCCAACCAGACAAACAAGTACCACCACTTGGCCAAGTTGACACGTGAACCTGACCATGACATAGGCCAAAGGAGTTTAAAGTGTCTCTTCCATTGCCCACTCTATAGGTTCTCAAGCAGTCACAGATCCCCAGAGAGAAAGAGAACCAAGTGCACATCTGACTACTTTCTTTCAGAATGCTTCACAAAATGCCAGTGGAGGTGAAGCTTTCTGTTGACATCAATGGCTGTAGATTTCCATTGATATCAATTGCTGTAGACTTCGTATTTAAAGACTTTTCTTTTTAGCTAATGCAGGGGCCTAAACCAAGATTTACATATAAGGCTAGGAAGCAAGAGATAGTCATTGCAACACAGATTAAAGCACATAAAACAGTAACTAAGTAGGACCCATAGAGGAGGATTCTGGTGGGACCAGAATAAGCTTGGCCACATTGGCTCAAGTCGATTATCAGGGATCCCTTTGATGAGGAATAGAGGCTGACATCAGAAATCCTATGTGGCTCTGTGTGCCTCTACATAATGGAAATTGTGTAAAGCATAATTTGTACCAAAATGTTTCTTGATATTAAAAAAACTCATAGAAGAAAACTTTAATACCCTGGATATAAAGCAGCAAATTACCAAATTGGTAATACTCATAACATTTGTGCATAATTACATAATGGTGATAACTGAAAAACCTGATGATATGCTAGTAAAAATTACAAAAATGCCTCAAGCAACCAGCTGCAATATTAACTTGAGACCTTTGAACAGTTTCTTAGAAGTTTTGTGCAAATTGAAACAGAGTGATAGGAACACTCGCAATATGTTTGCCATAAATAAGGATGATATTAACATACAAAAGCATGTATTTCAATGTGAGAAAATGAGATCAGCTTCTAAAGGACAGATATTTATCAAGCTGTCCAAAAAGATAAATTCCTTGATGGCATGTCACCAAACGCTTCCAAGTACATCGCAACCAGACTTTGCTCCTACAGATGGAAAAAAAATTCACTCTCCTGGGATGAGCTTGTATACAAAAGATAACATTTAAAAAATTCACCTGTAAAATGTGAGATATGTTCATATAAGTAAGTAGAATAAAACTTTTTATGCCTTTCATTCTGGAAAGCTGATTTAGTCATTTCCAGCATATAATTTTGTCATATTCATTCAGAATATATTTATGTCTTATTCTATGAGATACTGTGATAGGTGTTTTTATTGCTCTAAATTAGAAAAAGTCTTTAAAATGCTATTCCATATCTCCACTTGGACCAGACTCTACCTGGATATAGGCTCCAGTTTCTGGTCCAGTGATCAGAACCAGGTAAAAAAAAATAATAAAACAAAGAACAAAACCTTAGTTGCATTTATGTAAATGGGGATTATAACTACTTGGCTGCGCTGTGTTTTACTCAAACACGCAGGTCAACGTGCTTTCTAGTCTGGTAGATTCTTTCTTATTCAGAAGATTTGTCTTTTCTATAGAATATACAGCAGAGTTGCTCAGGTGGCCAGTGAGGTTTCTTTGAAATGTAGCCAAGTGAAAGTTGAGGCATGCCCATGCGCTTGTCGGGTGGCTCTTTTAAATTGTTATGCTATATACTTTAAAGATCCAGGCTGACAAAATAGCCTCCAGGACTGATGGTACTTTGCATGTAATGTGTCAGATGTCTGGGAGAGGTAGCTGATTGTTTACTTTTGAATTGCTTTCCCTCTGAGAGAAGTGTGAGTTAACATTACAGCATTCCATGGGGAGGGGTGCCAAGTAGCAGATATCCTTTAGGGTAGCCTTCGCACTGTGGGAACAGCATCTCTTTTATAGGGCTAGTAAATATGAGGGTTGAGTTTGAAAGGATAGTAGTATCATAGCATTAACAAATCAAGTAAGTGGATTATTCTGGAACTGCTTCAACTATACACAAAAGTATCAACAGCTCATTTTGCCTTGATAAAAAACAGTTCACACTAGGCGGGGAAAGCACATTAGCTATCCCAGATAATGCATGTTGTATAGATGAAGGCAAAAGAAAAATTCAATTAGCAAAACGTGTTTCAGGATCTATAAGGCAGTGGAAGGAAGAGTGAGGAAAAATAATGACTTGGTTTATGAGCATTCTATTTCCCTAGGATGAATTAAAGGAAAATTTTTTCTGGTGTTTTCCCAATAGGAAAGTTCTCAATTTTACTAATGGGATAAATATTGTAAGCATACTCTATATTTAATTGGATTTAATTCTTGGATTTTTAGGTCACTGAGACTTGTATTATGAATGTCATTTTTCAGGAAGTTCCTTTGATTCTTGTGTGTGTATAAATCCATATTCTCATAGTTTTCTATTTTCGTAATTAAGGTGATTGACTATATGTTTACCATTATCTCATAATTGGTTACTTCCTTATCTAGGTCAAAGAGTACACCTACTTAAACACTTTTAATCCAAAACCACATCAGTTTCATCACACTGGCAAAACTCTTCACTCTGCTTATGAAATTCCAAGAGTGATTTGTTGTATGAAGACTAGTAAAAATACATTAAAAATAAGAAAAGTAATATATCAACTATCATATTGACTTTCTATTGTCTCTACTTTATAACTTCTCCATTAAACATGAAAGAAAGATGCTTATTCTTGCTCAAGTTCATTATTTGAGTATGGCTTTCATTTCTCCATGTGAACCCTTTAGGAACAATTCCAGGCATTGCTTACTACCTCTCATAAGTCATTGTGGGTCACGATCTCTGCCAACAATCCCACAGGAGTATCGATGGGCTGAGCAAAAATATAAACAAGGAAGAGAAACATTTCTAATAGGTTTATCTGCTCAATTTTTTTAAGCTTGACTTTTTACCTCAAATGGAACTGAAAAGACAAATTAGTGAGTGAGTCAGTGTCATTCAACATGCAATGACGTAAATTATAACCTTGTAAAATCTCCTAGTTTACACAGAAATGGCATGGTGCGGTTCCTTTGCGGATCCTCTTCACTATGATATATTTATGGCTATCACAGTACTTGACTGGTTGTTTTGCTGTTTGATTGTTTTGCTTACTTGTTTTTCCTACTAGACCATAACTCCTTGAGGTGAGAACTGTGTTCTATTCATCTTTGTACTTCAGTGTCTACTGGCCTTATTGACCATGCCTTGTAATAAAAATATATTGAATGACATTTTAAACTGTAGGGGTTCTGGTAAAAGCATATGAAAAATCTTAAAATACTGACTTACTTGAAAGAAAAACTTTTGTCACTGGAATGGTCAAAGCACTTTGTAGATATTTGGCATTATATGAGTACATCCATTAACTAACTGTAAATATGTCCAATGTGTAAAAGTACAATATTTTTAAAATGCATATTTTTTTAAAACAGAAGTCCATTCCTTTTCAAAATTCCAATTTATAAAATGAAAAAATGTCCCTAAGTCTGGCATTGACTTGGTGAGAGAAAACCAACTAAGAGTCAGAAGGGTTTGGAAATGCTCAGTGGAAGGAAAGAAAATGCTTCCTGGGGCAACTGGGGCACGACAAAGGAAGCTGCCTGTGTGTCAGAAGATGGAAGAGGTTCAGGGTGAGGATACTTGGTATCTCTTGATCATCTTCTTGATAGAAATTCCAAATTTTTGTGTTAAGAAAACATGATCCATTGTTAGTATGTCCATTATATATTTATTAGTGGAATAATTTTAATGTCTCTTAAATTCCTCTTTATTATGCTAGTTATAGTCCAAAATCTTGAGATTTCACTCTTGAAGGGAAATATTATGCAAAATAATTATCTTAAATAATCAATGCTTTATATTTATGCAGTTTTGTTTTAGCCTTTCTAGACCCTCCATCTCCATACTGGAAACATGGCGTGATGATTTTTATTACAGTAGCAACATACACATGTAAATTCTCCTCTAGTTTTTCACTTACTTTTCTAGACCCATGAAACCTTAGGTATTCTTCTTCTTTATATAAATAGCTCCAAAATTATTGTCTTATATCATGTTCTCTCATTGTGCTGATTTGAAACTGTAACAGCCATGTTCTTTATCCTAATCCAGTGTTGTGGGGACAGTCTTATTGCTTGGGTGGGATCTTTTTTATTAAGTTGTTTCCATGGAAATACAACCCACCCAAGAGTGGGTGTCTATGGAGATGTTAATCTCTGCCCATTCAAGATGAGTCTTAATCCACTTACTGGAGTCCTTTAAGAGGGAACCATTTTGGAAAAAGCTCAGTGCCAACACAGACAGAGATGCTTGGTGATGGGGAAAGAAAATGCCTGTAGGGAAGCTGTTTGAAACCAGAAACCAAAGGACCAGCAGCCACAAACCATGTGACTTCCCAGCTAACAGAGGTGTTCTGGACACCACTGCTCTTTCTTCAGTTAAGGTGTCTTTCTTTCGATACCTTAGTTTGGACATTTTTATGGACTTAGAACTGTAAACGCCTAACTTAATAAATTCCCTTTATAAAAGCCAACCCATTTCTGGTGTATTGCATTCTGACAGCTTTAGCAAACTAAAACACTCACAGATTTCCTTTTCTTACATCCATGGGGACCACATTTCATCCTTTTCTTTGATGGACCATCATGTGTATGAGAAAGGAGAAGCTCACTCCTGGGTACCAAGGAAGTACCCTCAGCCCTTCCTTGGTATCTTCTCACTGAGACATCTTAAAATCTTTGAGAAGAAAAAGGGCTGTAACATGCCTGTGCACAAGGCAGTTTTTCCTATGTCTGTTTCCTTTCAAGATATTTGTTACCTAAATAGTGACACAATGCCTTCATTATGGGTGTATATATGTGGGTAACGTTGTCAATAGTCTGGCTTCCTACTCTCAAATATAGCACATGTGAAATTTTAAAAATACCACCACCACACACAAACTTAAATGTAAACAATCCATTTATTTGTTAAGGGTAGTAATGGCTTAATGAGAAAACAAGAGTGAATAGTAAGTGATTATATTTGACAGCAGACATATCCACAAGACCCGATTTAGTGGTTCATTCTTATTATAGTTGCTAATATTATTGACTCTTTAGCCACTTTGGACAGTTTTGAATAGAGATTTTCTTTTGGAAAGAATGGAAATATATATAAATGTTCCTTTCTTGGGTTAAATATTATATCTTGATGCTAAGTTTGTGTGTCTGAGTGAAAGACGCTTGTCATTATATGTAATACACTCTATAATTAAAAATGCAAATGTGCCATACAAGAAAACCAAATACGACGTATTTTAGATAATAAAACAAATAGGTCCAGTCATGACTATGCAATACTGGTTCACACAAACAAGGCTTTCTGCTGGGTTCCTTTAAATAGTTACTTCCCAGCATTTTAACATCAGGATTGGATTTATTTTAGAACTCTTTTTAGGAACACATCTTATCTGTAAAGTGAGGCAAATCTCGATCTTCCCATACTTTATAATTTACTAAGATGCTTACAATTCCTCTATTGGCCTATTCCAGTGTAGGAGGAGTAAAGGGATAAATGCAATGGTGCAAAAGTCACCAGAACTTTATAAAGAACTTCAAAACCATGTCAAGACTTCATGAAATTCCATCAAGACAAACTTTAAAGTTCATCATCTAGGAAAGTATCATTTCCGAGTTAGTTGTGTATGACAGAATAAGAAATCAGTCAACAGCAAAGATCTTCTGCCCCTTTCTGACAGATAGTGAAACCATACAGAAAAATGAAAGGGGGCTGTGTAGAGCAGCACCCCAAGCAATAACTTCCATGTCTGCTGTCATATCATCCAGGCAACTGCATTAACTGAGTCTTTAAATTATGGTGCTGAATAAAAAGTCCTACGTGGGAATTAAGACATTAATATCAGCTATCAAGAGGATGAGTAAAATTTCATTGATTGTTATTTTCTGTGACTCATTCCTTTTGAAGAAGAGAAGGGTAAGGATGATGTAGGGAAAAAATAAATAGAACATCAGAATGATCCATGATACTCAAATGCTAGGTCCAAAGCCTCAAAAACATGGAACTGGGGAGAAAAACACTTCAGAACATCAAGGAAGCATATTAAATTAATATTAATAATTGTATCATTTGGTGAAGCAAATGTAAAATGTTAGAGCTGGAGAAGTCCATGACTCAAGGCCTATAAATGTTGGTAAAATACATTTAAAGTCCATGTGTCTCTCTGTATGTCCACTGCTATGTTTGGCTTGAGCCTCAAACATCACTCATGGACTGTAGAGAGAGCCTCCTATCTGGCATTCCCCTAGCCTACCCACTCTCTTCTACACCAATTACATAAGTTCCCAACTTCCAACTCCTCAGCGGGTTCTCACAATGACAACAATAAAGCCCTGAACACTTAATGTGGCTTTCAAGGACTGCAAGCCTAATTCCGGTCTGTCTCTCCGTGATGCTTCTTTACCTGTCAGGGTGGGGTGTTAAGGAAGATGTAATTTTCTCGCAAGTTCTTTTCATCAGTTATAAATTCTTCAGTTGCAAGGGTCAGAAAGTCCAACTCAATATAGCTAGTATTATTATTAAAATATTTAATAATAATAATAATAACAATCATAATAGGAATTTATTGGCTCACATACCAGAAAAGTATCCATGTAGTCTTCAAGAGTGGTGCAGTTCAGAGACTTAATAATATCATTCCATCCTGGTCTTTCTCTATCTTTTGGGTCTCTCTCCTTCATCTTGGCCTCAATATCAGGTTTCATGTAATGACAAGATGGCACCCAGTTTTAAGCCAGTATCTTCACAGCTGCAAGTCAAAAGAAAAATGAAAGGTCTCTACCCAGGATATCCCACAGAAATTCTGAGATGAGCTCTTTACTGAACCAACGGGAACCATATAACCTGTCCCATCCCAGGCAACAGCATGAGGGGGCTTGGCGTGCAGCTATTGGTCACGACAGGGTCACATGTTCCACCTGGAGAGCAGCACAGGGAACTTACCCATACCTATGGACAGAGAATGTGGCTAAGCTGGTTTTCCCAAAAGAAACTTTGAAGAATGTTACAAAAGAATGACTGAGTGCTGAGCAGAACAAAATAAAAGATATTCTGTTATAGGAAGGAAAGAAGCTGAATCCTAGAAACTGAATATGGAGCCTGAAGATTTCTTGCTAAAGGGGAATTCTTATGAAATGATAAAAAGACCCAAGAAAACCCAAATGGAGACAGCAGACATGTCTGAGAGTTGGGAAGTAGTTATTCTGCCAAAAGTCTTAGCAAAAGAGTTCATGTTTTTGCCAACAATTAATTATTTGCTTTTAAGATTTGCTAAAAAAAAAAAAAGCAGTGACTTTATGGATTTTACAAGCCAGCATATTTTCCATTTTGTAAAAAATCAATAGGAAAAGAAATTTCACTTTAAAACCAATTCTATATGAATGCATATATTCCATAAATTGAGGACTGCCTCTGTAAAAACTATTTTGTGGAGGTAGAATTCTCACCAGCCATGCAGAATATCCAGACTCAATTCCTGGCCTGTGCACTAGCTCCCCCCTCCAAAAGAAAAAAATTCAGCAAAAACTTGTAGTCACATGGTAGTCACATGGAAAAAGATTGAAATGTGACCCCCACTGTACAGCATACCAAAAAAAAGAAACTATTTTGTTGAGAAGTTGACTCTAAAATGGACCAGGTCAGATGCTGAACCTCTCAATATGAAATGAATGTTTTAATTTTTGTTATTGGTTTTTATTGCAATGAATAAAGTAAATAAATTTAGTCAAATAAGACAAATAAAACTTATTCATAAAGAGAAGATGATAGTACCTCATTTCCTAGGACACAGGGCAGCCCATGAGTGAGCACAGTTTACAGATGAATCATCATTGCCATTTTCAGTTATTTCAGAAAAAATTTCATTGACATTAGTGCAAGTACTTCCTTCAAAGATGTAGTACTTCAGCCCCTGGACAAGGTCTTGACCGTCAGCTTGTTTAATATGTGACAATGCCAGAGAAACCTGGCAAATCACTGACCCAGGTTAGATGCTTGCTGAAGGGCAAGTCTCCTTATCTGGACATTCAGTTACAACTCTGAGTCTGTTCTTTACTGGCCTTTGCTAAGCTATTTGACACTCTTAATCAGGGTTAGCCTTTCTGCTTCTAATTCTCCAGGAATGATGGTGTTCTTATGGTAAGTTTAAAAACTCCCTTTTGCAGGGTATACCTTATAATGGGACACTATGTGGCCTTCAAAAAAATGAGGTCTGTAGATGTATCCATACTGATACAGAAAGTTAACTAGGATCTTATTAAGTAAAAGAAATAAAAACAAGCTGTTGGACAATGTGTGCAATTTTACTGTCTTTGTAGTTCTGGATTTAATAATTCTGGAAGAATATAAAAGCAACTGTTAATAATGGTTACTTTAAGAGAATAGTTCTTATGATGTGTTGGAATGAAAGGGGACATTTACATTTCCACTTACAATGCTATTTTAACCTTAAACATGAACAATTTTATAGTAAAAATGATCATTTTAGACAGATTATTGTGTTGTCTACAGTATATTCATTCAACACATGTCCAAAGACCCAAAACTGAATGCCTAGTAAAGAATGCAAGAAAAGTGCCTCTACATGCACCATTCTGTTTCAACTCCTCTTTGGAATGTCAGGACACCTTGAGATATTTCATCACCATGTGCATTAAGTCATCCCCATCATTCTTTCTTCTCCATGCTTTTGTCGTGGTGCGAACACTTATTCCTATACTTCTCTGGAATCCGAATCACTCTCTGTCCTCAGCATTCTGCCACTTGGCCCTCAGGAATTCTTGGTCCATCACCAACAAACCAATTTAATCTAGTTATTTTCAGAACACTGCCTTCATCCTGTTGCACTAGCTGAAACTTGGTTGTTCACTAAACAGAATATTTCCCCATCTCCCTCTTAAGTGGCGTCTGATTTCTCTCTCATATCCTATATCCCTCTAGGCCTAAAATGTGTGGGTGTAATCCTCAATCATTGATTAGTTACATCACTGTATCTACCTCACTGGCTCCTTTGGCTCTATAGCTACTGTCACCATAATTGGTCACTTAAATAAGTCTCTGACCCACCCATCTCTCTGACCTCTTTAATTAGTGACCTCTACGTTCCAATGATCTCAGCCTCCCACTTAAGTTGCCTTGCCCTTTCCTGACAACACCAATATTGTACCAAATCAAAAATCTCTAAGTCAAACATTTTACCCTTTACACTTCGCTACTACTCTTTCCCTCTCTCTTTCTCTAGGGCTCTTCTTCCAGCAATTCTTAGATACTATAAAAACTCTCAATCCATGGAGTACACTAGTTTTTTTACTCTATATCACCTTTCTCAATTCCCTCTTCACCCAGCCTAAATTCTATGATTCAGCTATAATGTGTCCCTGCAAATGGCCTTCTTCCTTTTTAATATTCCCTACTCCTTTTGTCTGGAAAAATTCCAAACCTAATTATTTATGTGCTAAATTTAACTGTCTGTGTCCTCATACCTGCACTGGAGAAGCTAAATGCTAAGGGAAAACATCATGTATTTGTACTGAATCTGTTCACATCACACACTACTGTACTAATCAGAGATCTTACTGCATTTAACTTCCCTTATTTGATTTCATGTGTCCATTCAGGGATGGCTATTTAATCCTTCTTCCTTCATTCACTTTGTTAAAATCCCCAATCCCTCATTCCTGATAAACTCTCAGGTGATAAGGTCATTGTATATTTCACAGAGGAAAATACATGAAATGAGACAGTATTTTCCCACTATTTATTCCACAGACTTTTTGCATCTGAACACATATACTTTATTTTTTTTCTTAATAAAATGGAATAAGTACAAATCAACCCTCATTAGAAACCTATAATTCCATCTTATCTTTCCATGAACTTTTTTTCTGAAATGGTACTTTTTCTCTCCTACTTTATCAATTTCTCTCTCTGAACTGGCTCATTCTAATTAACATTAAAAATAGGCCTGAAGATTACACAACTTAAAAAAAAATTCCTTTGACCCAGTGTTTCTTTGGCTACTACCCAATTTTTCTTTAACTATTCATATCAGGACTTCCCCCAATATTCATTATCTCTCTTTTATTTCCTTTCATTGGTTTCTTCAGCCAGCACCAATCTGGGTTTTCTTTTCATTATTTCACTGAAACATTTAATCACAGTCATTAATGACCTATATTTTGCCAAAGCCAATGACCAGTCCCCTCATTTCCTGACTTGATCTCTCAGCAGCATGCAATATAGTTGTCCAATTCCTCCTTTTTGTTGTTGTTATTGTTTGCATGGGCAGGCACTGGGAATCAAACCCAGGTCTCTGGCATGGCAGGCGAGAATTCTGCCACTGAGCCACCATTGCATAGCCCCGATTCCTCCTTTTTGAAGCGCTTTATTACCTAATCTTCCAGCTCACCTCCACCTGAATTGTCATCTGCCTCATTGGCAGGCCTTTCTCAGACTTCTTTGCTCCCTCTTCCTACTTGTCAGCCCTCTATGTTTTACCTGCGGCTCTGAACTTTGGTCCTCATCCATGCCCTGTCTCTTCCTTCTGAAATTACCTTCCTAATATAACTGTTTGGGTACTTATTGTATGCTCTCACTGAAATGTAATACCTTGGGGGGTAAGATCCTGTTATAATCATTGCTGTATGCTCAGCACCTAACAGAGTATGTGACACAGGGCAAGAGATCAATAAGTGTTTACTGAATATCTGAAAAAGAACATGGTTCATTAAAAAGCTGTACTTTAAAGTGTGCATCCATTCTTTCAACAACTATTCCTTGTGTACCTTCTAAGTATTAGGTAATATGTTAGACAAGTGGCAAAAGGGGATAGGATACCATCTTCACCCTTGAAGACGCTAGGGAGAGAGATAACCTGGTCATTATGGCAAGGTGTCAGAATCCAATGGGAAAAAGAAGGTGAAACTTTTCAGTAAAATTTGGACAAGATGGTTCCTGACACTATGTTCAGAGTGATTCAATATAAGTCTTTTGCATGAAGATAAAAGGTAATTTCTGAAAGAGAAGCTCCATTTGGAAACACAGGCATGAATGGTAGCCTCCAATGCAAAGTTCCATGATTATAGTCTCACATGACTCTATTTTGGCAGCTATGAGCAAGAATTCTCCAAATGATCTAAACTGGGTGGGAGAAAAAATGTTTCTAAAACACCCAAATCACAAAATATTTCATTACTCAAAGATAACATCTTCAGTCATACTTTGAGTTGGAAATCAGCAAAATTATAGGAACAGGATTGCAATATATTTGGAAATTATAGTACAATCTGTCTTGACTAAATTTTCAACATTTAATATATGAAAATATTCAACTGTCTGGATACTTGTTCCTAATAAATCATTTTAGGAACAATGAGAAGAGAATACAAATTATGCTGGCAGTGAGCTTCATTAGGTCAATCTATTATTTAGCTCTAAGTCTCTTTCTCAGGTCCAGGCCAGTTACCTCTATCATATGTACCTTCTCTTCAACCCATGAGTCTTCAGAGACTCAGCCTACTTATTTCTACTTATTAAAATATCTCCCATCATTTGCAAACTTGTGGGGGATAACTCATTCACAATAACAACAAGAGCTCTAAAATACCAAGGGCTACATTTAAAAGAAATATGGAAGTCCAACTTGAAGGGAAATTCTAACTTTAATAAAGGTATGAATTAAGATTTAAATATATCTCCAGTTGTCGTTTGCCATGGTACATTTGCTCTTAGGGCTTAAATTCCTGAGTGACTCAATCAGACTGACCTGGCCTGGGAGATTCAACCATCCCAGTTGCCTCAGGGGATTGAATTATGCTATTGCCACCCACTGAGAACTGCATGGAAGAAAGGATTGATAGTTCCCCCAAAGTGGAGCTATTGTTAGTGGATGGTTGGAGGTGATCTAGGCAGATAAAAGTAGCAGCTGTCCAACACAATGATAAAGATGATATTTTAAATTAGTAGTGAATAGATGGACTGTTCAATAATTTTTGTTGGAAGAATAATGCGTTTTTATAAAATTAAAAAGTTTAGTTCATATCTCTCATAGCACACAAAAATGCATTAAGTATTAAACAGTAAAACAATAACAACAGTGACAAAACAAAACAAAGTTTAAAAAATACATGGGAAAATATTTTATGATCTTGGGATCTGAAACATCTTCTCAATTAAGTGAGGAAAAAATCTATAAAAGAAGAGATGGATACATTTAAATAGATAAATCTTAAAAGTCTAAATGATAAGGGTGAAGGATCTGACAGGGCAGAAATATTGAGGTATTGAAGATCTGGAGGTGATGAGTAATGATTTTTACTTTTGTTTCCCCCATAAACATCTGCATTCTTTTTACAATAAGCAAATATTCACATATTAATTATTAAAAAATAAAAAAGTATATGATTGCCACAACCAAATGTTGCCCTTGGCATTGTCCTCTCTCCAAGGTTACTTGTAGAGTTGGATGCCAGCTTCCCAGCTCCCCACTTCATTGGTTGCTCATATCAGGCATGTACAATGTATTGGGCAAATGCTCACTCTTTTAAAGTTAAACGTGTATATGTTTGGGGATTTTGGCTTAAACATTGGATGCAGTGATCTCAGAAATGGCATGAATAAGAAACCTTACAAATATTCCAACAGGAATGGTACCAGACTTTCTTGATAAGATTATAGTTGTAAGAATAGTTAGGTTTTTGTCTTTCAATTTTGTTCCATAATTGGCACTCACAAAGATCCCAGCAACTGCCCTAATAGGAATCTCACACTTAATAAGAATCTAATGCCTCAGTAGGGTAATTTACTATCTCTACTTATCTTCATGCTGGGTGATGGCCTACAATGGCTGTTCTTAGTTTACTCCAGCATCTATTCCTAGACTCTTTCTGATATCAGATTCCCACATCCTTGGTCAAGGGAAGGACCCAGTATATTGTTGTTGATCCACAGGATGGTCTCCTTAGCCATGCCAGCCAAGGAAAGGCTCTCTCCCTGTATTTCGACACTTAGCAGAGATAATTAGAGATGGAAGGTGGGAGGGAATTGAGACCCATGATGGCAGTAGCTTAGCAAAAAAGGTCCACAGTAACCTGTTGCTCAAATCCAACCCTTTCCAAGTCTCTCTTATGTAGCTCTTCATTCAATGGGTGAGGTACATCAGTATCCTTCCATTGCATCTCTTCCTTATGCTGTTCCTTATTAATTGAGGAATTACTTATTCCTTTTACCAATTGTCTTTATCTCTGTACACTTTCATTCTGTCACAGTTCCTGGGATTTCAGTTTCAGTGTGGCTATCCTTTCATGACCAGACCTCTCCGTTCCTCTACTGTTTTTATTTTCTATCCTAGATCAACTACTCATTTACCTGGACATTATATTAGTTGAATTCCATCACTTCAAACTCAAGCATGTGATCAGGAGTTCTTTTAAATTTTAGTGCACCTCACAGAGAACTTGACTCCAACAACCCCACAGGAACTTCTGACTGGTTGACTCTCCTGGTTGAGTCTACCTTTCTTTCACTGTCCCCCTTCCTCCACTGTGACTTCCCATTCCTTCTTTTATAGCTTAGATATCCTAGTTCAATATTCTAATTACTCCCTTGTCATACCCTCGACTTCTTGACTTTCTCTCTCTCTCTGTCAAAACTTCAGAGAAAAATCACCAACCCCGATTCTATCTAAATCATCCCATTCAGTTCCTGCCCCAAGCTACAGAGCATGGCTGGAAAAAACATATGACCATACTGACAATTCTCAGATTAAATTCATGACCAAAGATTATACAATTCTCAAGCCTTATTGTATTATTTAATCATTCTTAGTGTTGCTTGGCAGCCCTGCTCATGTTAAGGACTATCTCACCCTTCTTTTTGCTCCTGAATCTCCCCATAGCCTTTCTTTACTTTTCAATCTCAGGGCACGAACTTGCTTCTTATTTAATTAAGAATTATCACAAACATCCACCTGCTTCTACAAGAAAAAATTCAAATATACCTGCTTTTACATCTATGCATTTTGCCTCCATCCTCAACTCTCTGCATTCCTATCTAAGGCCAAATCTTCTCTTTATACCTTGGATCACATTCATTTATGACTTCTCAAATATTTTGTTCCTACACTTATATCTAATGTCTCATTACTTTTTCCTTCTCCCTTAGGTTACAAAAAAATATATAAAAATGTTACAGTATCTTCCATCTATTAAAAAAAAAACTCCCCTCTCTTGGCTCCCCATACCTCTCTGTTTTTTTCTGGTCCTTTTAGAAGCACAACTACTTGAAAGAGTTGTCTAAACTTGCTGTCACATCACTTGCTTTTCTCTCATGCTTTGTTGACTCTATGTCAATCAGACTTTTGTCTCAACCCAAACAGTTTTTTTCAGGGTCACTAATGAT
This sequence comes from Tamandua tetradactyla, assembly GCF_023851605.1. Taxonomy (NCBI): domain Eukaryota; kingdom Metazoa; phylum Chordata; class Mammalia; order Pilosa; family Myrmecophagidae; genus Tamandua; species Tamandua tetradactyla. The sequence continues at coordinate 160,112,041 of NC_135332.1, forward strand.
AAATCCAGTGGTTTATAATCCTCATCTTAATTTACCTATCAACAACAGCTTGCACAGTTATTGATTCTTCCTTCTTAAAATATTTTCTTCACTTGGCTTCTAGCATTTTCATCTTTCTTTGTGATCTGTCTCATGGGCGCTCCTTCTTGGCCTCCTTTGCTGAATATTTCTTATCTTAGGCTGTAAACACTGGAGTATCTGAGTGCATAATTACTGGATGTATTTTCTATCTACAATGGGTTTCCAAGTGATCTCATCAAGTTCTATCGTAACACATATCATGACTCCCAAATTAATTTCACCAGCCTTGCCTTGCCCTCTGAATTCCTGAACGATGTTTCCAACTACCTATTCTACATTTTTGCTTGGATGTCTAACTGACATCTCTACTTGATGTGCAAAACTGAACTATTCATTCTCACCTCGAACTGCTCCCACTGCAGTGTCCTCCATCTTAGTAAAAGGCAATTCCATCTTTTTCCAAATAACTGAGACTAAAATGATCATTTAACACAGTTTGATAGAAGGCTTACTATTTTACAGGCACCGTTCTGGCATTCAGAGCACATCAAGGAACAAAACAGATGAAGATGTTTTCCTTTCTGGTACTTGCATTCCAGCATATTTGCAGGATTCACAGGTACTGCCTTTGTCTCCCCTCTTTCCATCACATCTCACTTCCAAATCCATCAGCAAACCCTTTTGACTACCCCTTCAAAAATTAAGCATATTCCAACCATGTCTCTTGATCCTATACCCATCACTCTAGTCCAAGATAACATCATCTCCTGGGTTAATTAATCAAAATCTAACTGGTTTTCTGCCAGCAATCAGAAAGAGTACTTTGGAATATAAATTACAAATATTAATTTTTATGCTCAAAATCACCCAATAGATTTCACTCTCCTGCAGATCAAAATCCACAATTCTTATTAAGACCTATAGGCCTAACATGATCTGTACTTGGTTACCTTTTCTGAGCTCCTCTCCTGCCTTTTACTCCCTGATACATTCTACTTCTTCCACACTTAAACATGCTATACATTCTTGCCCCAATGTCTTTGCGCTTACTGTTTTCTCTTTTTGGAAAGGTCTTCCCTGCGTGGCTCATATTTTTTTTTCCTTCTTCATTTCATTCAGATCAGCATTAAAATCTCATCGTATCAAAAATAATTTTTTTCTGAACACCTGTATAAAATAATACCTACCCAGTCATTCTCTTCCCTATCACACTTTACTTTTCTTCATTAACTTATCATCACCTGATCTATAGTCCAGCTATTTGTGTATTTCCTGTCTCCTCCCCTACCCTTGAATGCAATCTCCATGAGAGTGAGGACTCTGTTTCGTTCGCTGGTCTATTCCCAGTTTCTGCAGCAGCATCTGCACATAATTGGAAGTCAATAAATAGTTGCTGAAATATTTATTGTAAACCTACTCAGAATTGGCTTCTCTTGCATATTAAAAAAAAAACTTATGGAAAAATAAACTATTGAATTTCTTTAACATTCATGTAAATATTTCCTGTAACGCAAAAGATGTGTTTCATCTTCAAATCTAGGGGCTGATGAAAACCTAGAGCCATGTTTAAGGCTCGTCCATCTAACATATGCCCCGCAAAATGTAATAGGTGTCACATGCTAATATCCTGCTAATAGTCTTAAATGTGACTATTGGACTAGTCTGTAGCCCAATAAATTAGTAATTCACTTTCTGGAGATTCATAATATGGATAAATTACATGGAAGATTCTGAGAAATTTTGGAGTGAAGAAAACCTTAACACTTTATTGCTCACTTTATTTATATAGGTTATCACCTTTTGTAGTTGATCACCTATCTACTTATGAAATTCTAGATCAATATATCCCCAGATGTAGTCTAAGGAACATGAAAACAATAAAGTTGGCAACAACTGAAAATATGGATCGACTCTTTCTGTGAACATAAAACTTGACCCTTTATCATAAAATATTGTTTATATTTCACTTGTTCTCCATAAGGAATTCCACTTTTGTTGCTCAGTCTCTGGCTAACACTGAACTCTTCTACCCCAGTACACCAGCCTGAATCCTGGGCATCCTACTCCTTCCCATGGGACATAACAAAATCATCATTAAGTCCTCAGATGTTTCTGGGAGGGCACTGCTACTCTTTCCAGTCCCTGCTCAGCCAGCGTATATGTACATTTTTCTTTTTATTTTACTTCCTAAATCCCTACAGCTTGCTAATTGTTTTTATTTCTCTTTTCTGATTAACCTTGAAACTCCTTCCCTTGATGGTCATTTATCTCTCAGTTCTTCCTCGTATCCCCAATAAAATGGAATAGTCCATTATATGTTTAAAGCAAACTATGGTAAGAGTTTTTAAAAGATAGCTAATCAAGTGATTTTTAATTATTGGACTATTTTGTTCCCCTCTCATCCCTTTGTCCTCCAATTCATCCTTTCCTGCTACTTTTCCTTTAAAATTTGAACAGTTTTGCACACCCAAGTCTAAATATAAAGTAATAAGATGCTAGAACTGAGGGCCAGCTCCATACAGCCGTGCTTTATGCAACCCTGGCAATAGATAACACTGCATTAGCACAACAGTCCAATCCTCTGCTTGCCCTACATGTATATTTGTAGCAGTTTACTCATATATTCATTTTGTTCAGTAAACATTTAGTTGTATGATCCTCAGGGTTAGTACGGAAGCCGGTGAATGAGATGACATTTAGCCATTTTATTCCATCCTTGAGAATGCAGTATGCAGCAGGGCTCTTGCAATATACTAATACCACTTTGATAACTTTTCAGAGAATGAGTAATAGAGTCCCAAAGTGTTACAATTAGATGGGATCTCTGAGATGATACAACATGATCTTGTTTATTTGCAGATGATAAAAAAGAAGGTCCTCAGAAGCTTAAGTGACTTTCTGAAGGCCTCATGGGCCTTTAATGATGGAACTGGCTCCTAACCCATGTTTCCTGATTTTATATCAATTTGTACTAGACGTTATCATTAATCACAGATCTGAAGTTAATTTGGAATATTAGACATAGGACATTTGAATCCTTGGAAATGAGATTTAAAAATATTGTTATTTCATACATTTTGAAATTGCTTTGGCACTTACTAAGGCAGTTTATGGGCTATGTGACAACTCAACTAGAACTAAACCTCACACCCTCAAATTCTTAGTAAGGTCACTGTGCTGTGCTTTAATAGTAAAAGATATTTGAATTAAAGTGTTTTCTGTTATCCTAGCTATCTTGTAAGGAGTATTTTAGATTCATGTTTCAATTGCCTCCTTAATGTGGATTGCCTTGAGCTAGTGAAAAACTGGTTTAATTCCTTTTTCTAAAGGTCATGTAAACATGTATGCTCAGTGAATTAAATGCAAATTCAATTCCCTGAGCTCATGCTTCCTAGTTAAGTTCCTTTCCTATTCTTCTCATGGAAGCCCACATCTGACAGCAGAATATTGACTTTTGAGCTGTGGTAAAAATCACAATAAAACAAAAACATTTGACACCTGCACCGTAAAGCAGACTGATAGGGAATTTGGTGGAAAGAAGTATTCTTTATCAAAACGTTTTTCAGTCAAATTATTTCTCCTTAATGGTATTTGCTTGCCTCTTCCTTTTCTGGCCTTCCTTTTAGAAGCATGGATCTAAACATTCGATAATAAATTAAATAGGCAGGTTTAAATGCAGTGTAAGTATTTGAAATCATGATGAGGTAGAATATTTAATGAAATGCAAAAATGTATCATGCTCTATAAAGTAAAAAAAAAAAGAATTATGACACAGTATTCACATTATTATTCCATTTTTGTTCATGTACATAGAATGAATAGAGAACAAAATATTCACAATGCTTTCCTTTTTGTGGTGAGCAGATAGGGATTTTATTTTTTATCTTTATTCTTTTCTCTATTTTTCGGTATTTACTACAATGAATACACGTCACTGTTTGATCATAAAAAAGAGATTATTAGCAAAATAAGTCTTGTCTAAACTGAGTGTTATTTGAAATCTGAAATAAGGCCTCCATTATTGTGCAGTAAACCCAATCTTGTTTCAATTTAAAAGCAGCACCTTACTTTAAATATGGATTAAGCTCAAGAAATAGCAATTAATGTATTTTTTAAATCACAACAATTCTGGAACCAAAGCACTACTGTAAGTTACATTTTAATTGGTATACTACTTATTTACTCTATTTTTCTAGCAAAATTATGCATAATAAAATGAAGTGATGATCTTTACTATTATAGAAAATGAAGAATCTTGTTTTAAAAAATTGGGGCTTTAAGGAGAGCTGATTATTTTCAGAAATTCAAACATGAAACTATAATGATGGAAAAATCAAATTTTGAAAGCATTCAAAATCCCTTTGCTTTTAAAAATCAACAGTTTCGATTTTTCCTGTTATGGACAAACTTCATCCATATGACACTTTTTCTTTTCTTTTTTTGTCTTTTGTATAATTTCTCCAGGATAAATTCCAGGAATACTACATTAAAAGAGTCTGGACATTTTTATGGCTTTTGAAACATATAGTAACATTTTTCCCCCTGAAAGAGTTGTGCAATTTAAACCACCAATAACAAAGAATAAATACATACTACTTTGAAAAACATCTGCATTCACATGGGGATATACCATTACTTTAAAATCTTTTTAATTTAATAATATAAAAGGGTTATTTTTTCAATTTACATTCTTTTAATAACCTGTGAATTTGAGCATTTTCCCATATGTTTGTTTACTAATTATCAACTGTCTCTTCATCCTTTTTTTTTTTACCATATTTGTGTCTTGATGCTTTTCTTATGAATTTTTATGAGCGCTTGCTCATGAGTTAACCCTCTACTACAAATATTTTCTTTGTGCTATTTTTCCTTGTATTTTATATATTTTTCCCTATGTTCTAAATTTTTAAACTTCTACAGCTGAACCCACTGATTTTATTTGTTGTTATTTTCCTATTCTTTTGAAATTTGCAGGATGACCGGGTCTCTACCTAACCACTTAACATGCTCCTTGGTTTGATCAGCGTGAATGGTGTGTGCTTTTGTGCCACACCAACCCCAAAACTTTATTCGTGATTCCATCACGTCCTCAAAACACAGATCCAAGTTCCTGATGCACTTGTGAGTCATATAGATTTTGCAAACAATTTCATGGAGAGACAAAAAAAAAGTGTAACAACATATACTGCCTGGCAAAACTTACTTAAGTGTTTCCATTAGGCATTACCGTTCTTTACCCACCAAGTCCCCTCCATGTATGGCAACAACTTCTTTCTTCTTCTCCCATTCTTCTTTCTCTTTATTCTTTCCAGGATCTCTGAAACTTTTTGTTTTCTGAAGCCATTCAGTGCTTGCTCCAATCTTGCATGTCTAACCTGAGTTAGGACAACAAAAGCTCTACATTGAATTGCACAGATTCCTTAAAACTCAATTAAGTAACTTCCTAATTTTGTTCAGTCTTGCTCTAAGAGGTCTTATTCCTTACCTCATGCAGCTCATCAGCATATTAGGAATGGTTGTTTCTTAAGGGCGAACTCAATTGCTAAGAAAAACATAATTTTCTCCTGACTCTTACACTGATATGTTTGTGATACTGCTTTCTTAATTCAACCCTTTAATCCAACTGGAATTTATTTTTGTATACCTTATGGAACTGAAATAATTATTTTCCAAAATTCTAACCAGCTTAAAAACTTTTCTTAAATAAACTTTAATGAATTGATATGCATTGACTATTTGGGCAAGCATCTGGATCTCTCTGCTTTTAAGAAATTCACAGAGAAGAAAAAAGATACATAAATAACAAAGTACAGTATGACCAGTCCTAAAACAGATATTTGTACAAAATGGTATAGTAAATCCTGAGATTATTTAACACAAATTGGAAGGTATGTGAAGGCTTTGTAGGGTATCACTCATATTGAAGAGAGAGTAGATGTGAGCCAAACAGAAAAGGAGGGATAGACATCAGGAAAGAAGGAAAAGTCTGTAAAGAGAGTGAATGAAAGAAATGGTGTATGGATTTTCAATATACCCCCTTCCTCTTTCCATGAAAGCAAAAAATCACAGTATAAATCAGAGTGAAAGCCAGCTTGCAGTGCTTTGACTACTGAGGCTTTTTCCTCCTCAGACTTAGACAGGGTATTAGTCTCCTTCATTAATGCTTATTAAAATAATACTAATGTTTTATTATAACTTGGTTAGTATTACTTTCCTGGTGGCATGGAAGTAGTTTTCCTTTTTCTCCCAAGCAACAACAGCAAAACAGAATGCTTGGCAAAGCATTTCTATAGAGAACAAATTGCTTTAGACAGATCAATATAACTTAAAAGTTTTTCATAGCAACCATAAGGAGTAGATGTATCTTTCTTACCTGGTATTGTAGCAGGTTCTTAATATGTTATTTTCTATTTAAGACATAAATAATTAAAGTACCACTAGAAATTTTATGTCAGAGAACGTGTTATGATGTATTTCTCTAAATAATATCACGTGGGTCAGTTGAAGTCTTAGAAATTATGAAAGATTCAATGCTCAGGATAGAAGCTGAAAATAATACATTAAGTCCTGAAACATATAAGCCCACAAGGCATTTTTTTTAGAAAACACACTTTTCTCAAGCCTGTACATACACAGAGCTTATTTTTTATTTGAACATTGGCATAACATGCAATAAATTATTTTGTGTTCACAGAAGTGCATTTATAGATCTGCATTCGTGAATATTTAGTGAATTTAAGAAACTAACTATATAGGAATCTGACAGTCAAGTTGTTTATAGAGCTGTTCAGGCCTATTCATAAAGAGTTATTTCCCTGGACTATCTTTAAAAACATATGTGTGTGAGTGTGTCTTTTGTCACACTTCATGTTTCTTATATATTGTGACATGGTAAGGCAATAAAAGAACCAAAGCAAAATGGTCTATCTACAAGGAGAATAAAAAAGTGTAAAAAGAAAATATGATTTCTATTCATTCTGTTTTCTGTAATAAGCAACTGTTTTCTCAGGCTACTTTTGCAGATATTTCTTTTCTTCTCTCTCTCTCTCTTTCTCATTCTTTTTAAATTTAAACTCAAAATGGTTGAAACAAGGTACAACAAAACAGGAACAAAAATATAGCTAGTTTAAAAAATGTGAACAACATCGGCCCAGTGAGCTTGAAAATACAGAAAACAGCCATCATATTGCTCACGAATTCATTATGAAAAAGTCGTTTATTAAAAGCGGAGGGAAAAAATAACTTGAGCAGAGATTTATCGGAAAGATCTAAAATACAATTTCGGAACTTGTCTGGAAGTGTAGTACATTTTATGCAACCAAATACAAAGCAATTCACACACTTATGGACCCATGGAAAGCACAGAAGGCAGCGGTTACCAGTGCTGTCTAGACACGGAGAAACTATGACCTCAGTCAGAGTGACCAATATTTGCTTTTCCTTTGCAATGAGCAGCGTACTTCATGATCTCAGTATCCTGGGCAGCTGAAAGAGGGGCAGAATCTAACTCCAAACTCGGCTGCAACCTTCAAATGCAGCAAGACTCTGGAATTTAGAAAAGTTTTCCTGAAGAGAGTTACTTAGACTGCATATTAAAATACCTCTGTTGGAAAAGCCCTCTTTTTTCTGTTCATCATGAGAACAGGGTGGATCTGGAAATTAATCCCCTATCTCACCGGTTAATGAGCTCTCCATACCAGAGGTGGCAGAGAAGACTTGTATTAATGCTACCAATGCTAAAGTTTGATCCTCTCTAATTTTGCCTCTGAGTTGTTTTTATCATTGTTTAGTGTTCTCAGGTGATCAAGGTGTTTTGCATTTGACGTAAATTGGACATTTTTTTAGTGCCATTTAATTAAATGCAAACAGTTCCTTTTTAATTAAAGGATTATAAATAATTCTCTCCCCATGCTTCCTCCCCTCTTTTTTTTTCCTTTTTTTTTTGGCATGGGCAGGCTCCGGGAATCGAACCTGGGTCTCTGGCATGGCAGGTGAGAATTTTGCCACTGAGCCACCATTGCACAGTCTTCCCTTCCCTCTTTTTATTTCCACTTTCAAATCAGGATGCTTGGCACTATATGGGTTGTGTATAGACTTGAATGGTCAAAAAAAAAGTAGAAGTTTTCCAAAACCTCATTTGAGCATGTCTTAGCATCTTAGTACCATCTGAACTCTGTTACTTGATTGAACAAAACAACATACTGTATATGTCCTTTCTTGTCACCCATCAGGGATCACAGCCTCTGTCCTGCCAGAATTCCTCTAGCTCAGGCCTTGGTGTCTCCTGCCAGACCTGAACTGCCTTATAAAAAGGGGCTTCCTGCCATGCCAGAAACCAGGTTCGATTGCTGGTACTTGTCCATGCAAAAAAAAAAAAAAGGCAGATATAAAAAGGGGCTTCCTCCAACATTTGCAGATCCCATCAGACTCATGTTAACTCCCTAAACCACAAACATATTCCACCACAGTTCTTAAGATATGTTTGAAAACATATAACCAAAATAATAATTCAAACAGTATCCCCTAATCAACCAACCAACCAACAATACAACACTCAAAAACAGGAAGTTTGGGGAAACCAGGAAGGCTAGTTCTTTTCACACAAACATCAGACAATTAATGGAAGATGCAGAGATGTGAATATTTTCCTCATATAAGAGGAGAAGTAGATACTGAGATGGTGTTGTGATGTCTTGAACTCAAGCAAGATGGCAGAAGGGAGGAATTAGCTCTTACTGGGGCCATGTTGAAGAAGGAAATCTGGAGAGTCTGGAGAGATGACAATTTTCTACACAAACTATATATTTTTATTATTTTTAATATTTTTTATTATTTTTCTTTATTGTTGCAAACAAATACCCTACCCCCACCCCTCCACAGGTCAACTAATATATTTGAATGTACATGAGCCAAGCAACAAGACAAAAAATCACCATTATAGTCTTTGTTTTCTTTTCTTGGCCATAATCTCCAAGACCATTCTAGAAGGAAAGGGGTGATGGCTCAACATTCTCTTTTGGATAATCAGAGAGCTATGCAACCTGGAGTTGGATTTTGGAAAGCAAATATGAACAGAAACTGAAAGTACCACTGCGGGATTGGGAGTGGGGAGGGGAATGTACTCTGCGGATATGTAGTGGAAGACTGCTGGGAATGTTATCATCCCCTGTCTTTCTTCACACTTGATGAGACTTGCAGGTTTACTGCAATTTTTCCACAGGGCCAAGTTTATCTCAAAAAAGAAATAAAAAATGAGGAGAGGTGTCCAAAGCTACATAAACTCCTGCAGAGCAAACAGTATTGCAAAGTTTGCCTTATTCTCTGTTCATCTCATGAGAGCAGGGATCACATCATGATTCAACATCAAATAACCCAGCTGTAGTCCCTTTCCATGTGGTCAGTCAGAGGATTTAACATCTAGAGAGGAAGAATCTACAGATGGCTTGATTGACTGCACAACCCCCAGAGAGCAAGTCTGCTTTTTTTTCCCTACTTTTTGACTTATGCATAATTTCTGTGTTTTTTTTTCTCAAGGATTTCTGAGTAGTCTCCCTGAAACTTTTTTTTCTTTCTTACAGCTGATAGCTCTCTTTTTCTTGGTTTTAGAAATGAATAAAGTCTTGGTTTCTAAGGAGGGTTCAACTTATCTTTTCTTATTGATCTAAATATTCATGTTAAGTCTTAAAAAATTCTAAGGCTCAGAGAGGCTAACAGCATAGCTTTGAGGTTGGATAAACCAGGACTTAAATCTCTGGTCTGCTTTTTTTTTTTTTTTTTTAGACCACTGGCTTTGGCTTACAAATCCTCAGATTTCACTTTTTGTGAAATTGGTGTTTATGCATATAAAATATTTATCACAGGGTATTGAATATTATATTTTAAAAATTATTTTCTACTGGGTTTCTTTGTGGTAAGAAGGAAGCTGATATTTTTTTAAACTAAGTACTGAAGAAAAGACTGCTATGGTTTTAGCAGAAGAGTGTGGGACCCTAACCCATGAAGGCAGCTGTTGTTTACTGTGAGTAAATTATGTGTAGAAATGCAAGTCTAGTTTTGTCCGATTTAGTCAATAAATATTTATTGAATGCATATTATATTCGCATTTGGAGATCAAACAAAATAGACAAAATTAAATAGGCAGTGACAAAAATTGAAAAGAATCCATGCCCTCATGGAACTTCCATTCTGCTGGGGGAGATTGAAAATAAGCAACCCAATTAAATAAAGTGAATACCATTTTAAATGCCTTAAGTGCTATAGAGAAAACAAAACAGAAAAGGGTGAGAGTTTGTAGGATGCAGTTGTTGAAGGGGTATTCAGGAAAAGACTCTACATAACATGAACTTTGAGTGCAGACCTGAAGGGGTGAGGGAGAGAGCGTTGCAGATAGCTGGTAGTGGAGTATACCAGGGTTCCAAATTTAAAACACAGAAATCTGGATTTTCACGTGAAGACTAGCAATTAAGTAAAACTTACTTTAAATATTAGGTAAGCCAAACAAACAAAGAATACGTGTCAGGGGGCCACATTTATCCAGCAGATAGCTAGTTTGTGACTTCTGCAAAATGCAACCTATCATCCTATTACTCACTTTCAAGGTAAAACTATCTTTAGGGTTACTTTAAGTCCCAATTCCCACTTTCTACCCCCTTGTTGGGCATTAGATACAGCAGAGTCTCATGCCTTTTTGCTAGGACCCTTATGATACTTATTTAACATTTCACGTCTGAATGATATCTCATTGTAGCTATCGCCTTCGTGGCTAATATTTAGGTTCTCAGCAGTAGGACTTGGCAGTACTTTGTGGGAGATAGAAATATTGGTGTATGTTGAATACTGCCTCCTGGGGTTTGTTTTTCTGGAATTATTATGGGTATAGCTTGCCTTGATTATTTTTACAGTAAACATTCCTGATTATTTTCATTATTATCGAATATTACCTGGTTAGAACTATTAAGCACAAGGGGACAAGCAATATGCCTCTAGCTTGTTGGCTGGTGGTTGCCTTTCATTTGGTTGTTGCTAAATGTACTGATAGATCTAATTATCCTGATGCCATTGGTTCCCTGTATTATAGCCCTTGTTTATTGTTCCAAAACCTTTATGTTATAGCAGCAGATTGTTTATCCAAACTCTACTGGCATATTATTGTCTCTGAATCTGTTGGATAGTTATGCCATGGAAATTTATACTACTTAAAAAAAGAAAAAGGGCCCATATGTTTTTTTCTAGCTTTACCAGCTTTAATTGGATCAAAAATGGAAATGTTTATCATACTCATCTCAGAAAATGATTGACGGCACTCATGCTAATACAGGTTATATTCCATTATGGCAATTCTAGTGCCAAGATAAATTTCTGTTTAAGAAAAATTATTTTCAGGCCTCAGCCTATAAGCATACTTTCAAGTATGCTTGAAATATTATTTAATTTATCCACTCATCAGGGAAGGAATCAAGGAAGATAAAAAATTTGAGCAGGACCTTTAGGATTGCACAACTGAAAGGATTAGGATTTTGGAATGGGGCAGAGTAAGAATATTCTAAGCTGAAGGGACATTTTAAGAACACACATTAAATACAGTAAAATTATGTAATACTAAAGAATCTCTCAAAACCTTTCTTGTTTGTTAAGTTCTGGTCTGAGTATTCTCCTTAGATACCCTTCTCAACTGGGACTCTACTCCCCTCCCCCAAGCAGAATTGATTAACTCCCCTCAAAGCTTCTATCTCACTAATTTCCTTATGGTCTTCATATGTATATGCATATGTATATGTGTATGTATATGTATATGTAATATATATATGTAATTGATTACATGCCTAGCCCCATACTAAGTTGACACATTACTTGAAGGGAAAAACCTTATATCCCATCCCCTCAGTTAAAAATAACAGCATTCGAATAATATCAACCATTTATTGAATTGCTACTCTGTGCAGGCATTGTGCCAGGATATTTACATACACTGGCTCAGATAATCCTTGCTACCTTATGAGGTGGGTGCTTTGACTTTCACCACCTCACAAATGAGGAAAATGAGTACTAATGATGTCCAGACACTTGCCCTGGAAACAGAACTGGGATTCAATCCAAGTCTGTCAGATTCCAAAGCCCCAAATCATATCCATCATAATGCCTTGCCTCGCAGTTCCCAGTGCAGGGTCTAGCGTGTGCTACGAGTGGCATAAAGAAAGAAATAGCCAATGGAGAGTGCTTACAGAATTAGCTAGGGACATGTATGTAAAAGTTCCATGAGATTAAAAAAAAATCTGTGCAGCACGGAAGAACCTTCATGGAGTTAGCAAAGTAAACAGCCTCTTGGAGTTTTCAAAATGGGATTTGTCCTGCGTGCGTTCAGAGTAGAATGGCGTTCATAGTAGAGGCAGTCCTGCAATGTGCATCTGCCCAGACTTGAAAGGCAAGTCAGTCCAACCCCTGTTATGACGGTAGGACTTAGACCTGCTGCAGAGGCACCACATCCAGATCTGGAAACAATTTCATCAGCATCATCCCTGAGCCTCATTTAATCTTAAACATTAAGAGAGGGCCCTTACAACCAGGTCCTCAGACACAGCCAAGCTCTGGGCAGTGCTTGCTGCAGCAGGTCCCCCTCAGTTCATGGTCAGAATGGATGATGGCAGGGTTTCCAAGCACTTCTGTAGGGGAGCTGAAGTGAGGAGAGCATAAGAAACAGTTAATAATGGACAAGTTGGGGCCAGACAAAGGTGAGTAGGACAGAGATAGGAAACCACGGCAGCACCTACAACCTATTTGTTGTAGGTTTTACCACCAGGAGGGTTTGGTAGAACTTCCTTAGCTAGAGGGGGGATTCAGAGGTGGACTCAGAATACCAGAGGTCACAGTGACCTGCCCTGTGAAGAAAAGCTGAGGCTATTACTGTGCAACCTAGCAACTGAGAAGTCAGCCCTGCTTGACAACTTTAAAGCACCCTCACCAAGCTGCCCTATTATGTCTGGGTGCCCATTGCTTGTAAGTAGGTGAGCGTATGCAATAGCTTTTGTAATACAGCCATCAGGAATGAAAAAAGTCAACTGACTTCCTAAACTTATAACTTAACCATCAAAAGTAACTCAGTGATTGGTGAAATTTGCCTGAATGAGCAATCCAGTGGCTTCTGGTTTTCTTCTCTTCCATTAAATATCTTCTTTCCCCAACATATCCTCTCTTTCTATTGATGACACTCCATATATTGTCAAAGCATTGGATAGTTTATGGTAAATCATCACACCCCAACTTCTCTGGAATAAGAATTTTCCCAGAATACATTATAGGGAAATCTTAGATGCATTCAACTGACTCAAATTCACATGACTATGCTTTCATTTCTATGTAATTAAAATTGCACCATTATTAAGTATTGTGCTTTACCACATATATTACATATATACGTATTATTGTCTAAGGTTGTTTATATAACTCCTATATATTTTATTGTACTTCATGGAAATTTAAGAGGTTTTAAATGGTAATTTTTACTATGTGTAGCAATTGATTTACCAGCTGATTTTCAAACCTAACTGTTCTGCAGGATGTGAGTCCTCTGAGTCTGCTCCTCAATTTTGAAAGTTTGTTAATGTTGGAAAGGTGAGACAAAGTTCCCTGGAAATAAATATTATGAAGCATATATATTATAGGCCAAAATTCAGACTGTATGTAGGACATACTATAATAGACAATTGTACAAATTTCCCAGTCTTTTCTGAGTTCATTGGATCACTAAGCATCCACAGCTCAAATGACATTACGTTTTAGTTTTAACTTAGAAGCCATGGATAACTGGGTGCCATTTATTTTTGTAAGAATTGTTGTTCCAGTCTTGAGTTAAGGACTTTTATTTCATGGAAGAAAACTGTAAGGTAAGTAGACTTTATATGAGCTCATATCGCTTATGAAATCTTGCTGACAGAACACATCAAAATGGTCAGTTTGCACATCTAAATTTTTGGTTAGCATTATAACCAGCAATTTGAAAGGAAAATGCATGAAAGCCAAAATAAATTGGAAAACTCTGCTTTATTATTTTGAAAAAGTATGTCAATCGTCTAATCATCCATCGGTTTAGCCATCCCTTTGTAATATATTGTTGAAAGTGTACCATCGTCTACAGGCTCATTCCTAAAGCACCAACACATTTTTTCTCTTTTCAACATAAGGGATTCATTTTCTACTCACAGTACCTTTTGCTGCAATTGCATTCAATTCTGTGGGTCGTGGTGACAAAGTAGCCCTGAGAGCTATTACTGGAAATAGAAGTAGGAAACTGTGGGACCTCTGAGCCTGTTAACTTCCTTATTTCAGAATCTTAACAGGAAAGTGCAGAAGGGTCAGTAGGAAAGAAAAGACATGTTTGAAATGGTCAAACGCTCTTCTCCAACACTTAAATCCTGTTTTCTGTTGTCCTGGTGAAAATGGTAGAACTCAATCACAAAAAGGCTTATTTCCGGCTCCTTTTAGAGTTATAGCAATTTATTTCTCCTGGCAATCTAGAACCCAAAGAAAGCTGCTGCATTTAATGGTTGTGCAAAGAAACAAGGGAAGGACGTCCTGTATGTCTTTAGTAGTGATGGAGTGAAAATGGAAAGAATTTGCCATTTAACACACGTGCGCAGGACTCTGGCCCAAAGAGTAAGGCCTTGTCTTGCCAGTCTCCTAGTATGCGGGTAAAAACTCCTGTCGGTGAATGTGATCAAGCTCTAATCTGAGGCTTCGTTTTGTGATTGCTGTCTCTCTCATTCTGCAAAAGATAATTCTGGCAAGATATTGGCATAATATTTGATCCTGTACACAGAACTCTGATTTCAGTTGATAACATTATCAGAAAATCTGAAAATTGTACTCCCTGACCAACCTGGAAACTTTGATCCTTTGCCAAATGGAGTACAACTTTTCATTTAAAGTCTTCAGAGTTTCAAGATGTTAAAACAGAGAGTGAAATGAAAATAATTGTACCTGTACCAAGAGGGTATATCACGCAATTTTGCTTCATGCAAGTTCAATATCCCTAAATCTTTCTCAAACCTGCTACTGTTTGCTCAGACCCTCTACTTAAGACATGTTTTGTGGAAATTGTCATAGCGATTTCTCTCCTTTGGCTTTTCCCACAGCACCATGGCACTCTGTGCCCTGCTGCAATTCATCACAAAATTTCTAGTGCTAATAGGAGGCACTGAGATCATAACTCCAAGAAGGCAGGGAGAAAGTCTTATTCAGTTTTCTCCTTCCCAAATCTTCCACGTGGCTTTGCCTAGATGGGCACTCATTTAGCATTCATTCCATCTGAACATTATCACAGGTCCTTTATGCATTTCAGAAGTCCTCTCCCTGGTGTGTTCCTTAGAGAAAACTGCCTTATGCAAAACATTATAAAAACATGGTTTCCAAGAGTTTTTCATGCAAGTCATTTAAATCTTAAAAACTGTATCTCTTATCTCAGATATATTAACTCCAATAGACTATATCTACTCTGTAGGTGAAGACAATGCTTATTGGCTTCTGCAAGGAAATGTTACAGACCTAGTAAAACTTTGCACTTTTGCACTATCATGCAAGATATTCTGTGGTGTCTACTTCTATGATTTATAATCCATTGTATACCTTAAACATTTTATCTCATATTGTGAACTTTATAATAAGAAGGAGGTGGGCTGACATGGGGATAATTAGTTTGGTAATATTCCGTAGCACATAACACTGGATAATGCTCTCTACTCAGCAAAGGAGAAAGTTCCGGTAATTCTAGGCTGTGAGTTAGTTTCCAACAGGTCCCTATTGCTTCCTCTCCCTTTTGCTAAAGGGTGGACAGAATAATTAACTCAGCAATCGCTGGAGGCCTGGTACAATGTAAGAAATGAAAAAGTGGAGTGCCTCTGGTTCCTGGGCTCAACTTACAGACTTGCCGGTGAGATGAAATAATAGATACGAAACAAGAACATACTAAGAGTTAAACCATGAGGCACTATTTCCCAAAGGATGTGCAATCTCAAGTAAATTTGAGACTTCAATTTGACCTTGAAGGAAGACTATACTTTGAAAATATAAAAGGGAGCTCCCTATAGGATATGCGGAATACATGGTTGGAAGTGGGAAAAAACATGGTGTGAGTGAAGGAAAAGAAGGCTATTGATCAAAACAGGTGAAGTGATCAGGGAGTGAGAGACAATGAACCTGCATAAGTAGGCTAAGACACATTCCCCTTCTTTTAACATTTCCTTCCTACCCTGAATACTAGTGCCTGGTACGTTATCTACACCCCATTCATGTTTATTGAGTTCCACTGAAGTAGACTAGAAAAGGTTTTTGAAAATCAAGCTGAGGAGTTCAGATATGACGTGATGAATTTGGGACGATTTCTTGATTGTGAAAACGTCAGGGTATAAATGACCATTCTGTGGGAGAGGGAGTTATGGAACAGAGAGTGCATCAGCTTGGATTGGGATGCATCAACCTGTTTTATGACTGTGGGCAACTTGCTAAGCTTTTCTGAGCTTCACTTTCTTTTTAAAAAAGGAATTATGCAGTACTCACCTTTCAGGCTACTGAGAAGATTAAGCAGGGTAATATGTGCCCTGCTCCTAACATGCGGCCAGTTGTCGTTAGGCTTTATACATTCAAACTATTTTTGCTAGCTGGACAATAACATTAGGAACTGGTTGGAAAGGGGAAAAGATAAGCGATGGGGAAGTGAAGGCACCCTGTAGCAGAGCAGAGGTAGTGTAACGGCACATGGGAGAGTCAAAAGGAAAGCACTACAGGCCCAGAAAAATTATATTTGGGGCATAAATCAATTATGATACAAATATTTCCTATTCTGATTCAAAGGAGGACTGTTTGGAAAACTAGCTACAGTATAAGTATGATTACTTAGAATATCTGATTTGGGGGAAGGTCCATTTCTATCTTTAAACATAGTCACATATTTCCAATTACTTTCTTAAATGTCTTTTCAAGGGATTATGAAGTAATCGGCAATGTCTTGATGGAGTTTCCTTTAAAGAAAGAAAAAAAGTATTTTATGAGAAAACTAATCAATGTAATTAAAGAAGCAATGTTCTAAATTAGGGGGCACTTTGAAAAGTCGACTAATTTTGCCAACCTCATGGATCTTCTTACAATTTCTTAGATACTGAGATTTCTAGTAAACTCAGAGAGAATTGGTTTATTTTGGCAAATAACTGTTTTGAGGATTCTATCCTAAAACTAGCCCAGCCCATCACAGAGATGTAGAAAAATAACTATACGTGAGGAAAAAAATAATTTATTTTCACAATCAATGCTTGCTTAGACTGCCAGTATTAAGGAAAGAAATGTTCGTATGCCCTATTAAAGGAATAGCCGGCTGGCTGCCAAAAGTGGAAACATTTTTGCTTGAAGCCTTTTAAGTAAGGTGTGTCTCATCTTCCATTCCCAAAACAAGAAAACAGATAGATAAAGATGAATCATTTCTGTTCACCGTGTTAACAGAAAGATACATCGAATTAGAAAAGAAGTTTAAATCAAAAGTTTATTTTGATGAAAAATCATTTTGACTTTTGGATTTACTCAGGTATCATGAGAGATGAGATATTCTTCATATAAGACTTGAAAGAGACAGAACTGGTCTTTGTTGCCAAACAAAGCCAAAGATAAAGAATCAATCAGCCTGAGCAACAGCCTACGCTGAAAGAAAGAGCTTAGAGTACATGTGAATGGGTCTTTTCCTGTCTGTTTATAAATGCTCCTGACCTGAAGACCACCTGCGGGTCTCTACCTCTTTGGCGAATCTTCCCTCAACAATGGATATGAGGATAAAGATGTTCCCCTCATGAAGAACTCCTGCTATCTTACAGACTATTACCTGCAAACCTCAGCGCACCCTGTCTTCCATCTTATGAGGCAGAAAAGAAATCGGTGTCACTCCCTTATTTAAAACCCTTCTATGATTCTCGCAGTTTTGAGGATAAAATCCAAATCCCAGACCACGCATGGAGTAGATCTGACCTCAGTCTACTGCTTAGGATCAACTCTGACTTTCTCCGAGGTGCTGACCACAGACACACTGCATGAAGAAGTTTCCTGAGCTGCCTTCCTGCACATTCAGCAGTGGTGTCCCACCTTCCAGAAGGCTTTCTTTGGCCATCCTCTCCAACCTCTTGGATTTAGTGCTTTTCTCTCATACTGCTGCCCTCTCTTCCACATAACATTGTGGTTAAGTGCTTTCTTTTCCACTAGACTGTGAGCTTTGTGATGGTGGAGCCTGTGTCCCTGGGTCCCTGGCACACAGCTCACTGCCTGGCAGATAGCAGACACGGATGAAGAAATCAGGTGAATGAAGCTTCATTGAATTTCAACCTTAAAAGGTTTAATTCACATTTCAGGAAATCAGAGTTTAGTTATAATCCCTAGACATGACACTAGGTTCTCCATGGATCACTTTGTCTGTTCACTTTCTCGGTGTAGCTCCCTCTGTATATATACTAATCCATTTTCTTTAAATCTCTACTTCAAAATTTCCTCCACCCAAGTACCACCAAGAACACAATTGAACTCTAGAGACACCAGAAGTTTCACATTCTTGGCAAATACTTCAAGGTGCTTTCTTCCCTGAAAGGAAAGCTCTTCTGTGAATCTGATAGAAAATCCAGGCCTTTCTCTTCTTCTCCTTGCCAGAGGCTATTTAATGAATGCAGTGTGGTTTTTCTAGAGAATTCTCAGTGATTGGTGGAAATAAAATTATAAACACTACTGGGATAATATCTAGCAGACTCATACCAGGAACATAAATTTTTATTCACACAGTTGTCTCAGTTTAACATGCAAACTGAAAAATAAAGGTTTAAAATGTAAATGTTGATATGTCCCTGCCCATCTGGTTTGCTTGCAAACTCCTGAGATACAACTAGAATAAGGAATTCTCTACTATTTTTTGACTAGGTGGCATTTAGAAGAAGTCAGCTTCTTGATTTGATAAGTTGCTTGGAGAGAGCAAGCTATTCTTACTAGCTTCATTAGGAAAAAAGTAATCCCCTGTAATATTTGGAAAAAGGAATGTCTCTTGAGAGTACGTGTATCCCCTAAATAGATTCACTATTCTGTCCCTAAATAGACTCACCTTAACGGGAGTGCATTGTATATAACAGGCACATGCACACACACGTGCACACATAGTATTTATGTATATGCATGTTTGGGTGGATAAAACTGTATGTGTGCCTGTGTGTCAGTACAGTGATTTTCCGTTACTACACCCCAGGACTGCTGCCAAGATTTTCCACAACGCATCACACCATGCTCTCTGGGAGAATTCAACATTTTTGTATAGTCCTTTTTGTTTCTGTCTCACAGTGTGATCGTGATTAAGGTCTTGGAGTTACATGAGCTTTCTGAAATCATTTTGGTAGGTGTCTCAAGGCTCTCTGTTCCTTCATGCATTTTTTTCTCTTCTCTTATTAAAAGAAGTTTAGGTGTGATATTAGAAGTTACCATTTGAAAGTGTTCAAAGAAACCACCCTCAATCAACATAAAAGAAAGGAGTAATATGGGCATAAATTGCTATTGCTGTATCCCTCATGCTGCAGTCAACCTTGACGAAACACCTCTTTTCTTAGAGCTAGTCTTGTCACATGGTGTGCAGACAAGAGGGTCAGGAAATCTCCCCATGAGCATCCGCCTCTGCCATGCCTCACCTGAGATCCAGACTCATGAAAGTGTAGACAGGGAATGTCTCTGATAGAGGAGGGCCCCACCAGAGGACAGGCGTGTCCTTAGAGGAAAAGCACCCATGAAAGAGCCAAGGAGCCATCACAAGTATCCAGACTCTCCTATGCGAGCCTAAAGGAAAAGGCTTTGTTCCTTTGAGCCAAGGAATAACTCGTAAGAAATCAGGAGAACTGAGAGACATAGACAACTCCATATTCTCCCAGAAGATAAATGAATTATTGGCAGGTCTGCTGTTGTATAATCCCACATTTGAAGGATGAGAGGAGACCCTGAATTCATTACCAAAACTATGCCAAAGTTGAAAAATATGAAATCCTCCCTTTGAAATGCCACTGATTAAAAAGTTTAGTTGGAGATAACTTACTAAAAATCAGGTTCAAACTTGCCATGAATTGAACTTAGGCAGTCTTGGGTACTTGCATGGCCGCAGACTTAAAAAAAAGAAAACACAGAAAAAGTAGTTTTATATTTCAGAGTTAGGGTTGTGGTGTTCTGAAAGCTAATACACAATTTTTAGCTGATATTACCATGCAGCCTCCTTCCTCTTAGATGCTTAGAAATAAATTTTAGTGATGATGATGACTTTAAATGCAAAATAGAGATTTTAAAAATACTTCAAAATCTTTTCCCATCTTCTAAACAGATTTAACGTATTTAATAGATGACCAAATTTTTTTTGCCAAAGTGCCTTTGTCCGTGAGATAAAGCAAATGAAATTTGTAATGTTTTTCCTAATCGAGAATAAATTTTCCTTTTGCCTCGCATGCATTCTAGCTAAATGAGTTGGCAATTATTTTGAAGGTTGATAATCTGCTGTAAGTCTTAAGAAGCAGGCATATCCCTAAAGGAAAAAAAAAAGGTTGTCTAACAAATTAGAGATACGGGTTTGGAGTTATGGAGAGTGGATGGACTTTAATAAAAAACACTTGAGAAAAAAAAGCCTTGTCCTGATGTTTCTTGATGGTGTAATCTTGGGCAAATTGTTCTGGTTGCTATTGTCCGCGCTGACTGAGTCTTGTTTCTCTATTTTTAAGATTGGGAGGGAAGAGAACTTTGCAGGGGTGTCCTGACAATTAAATGAGCTATGGTTTATTAAAATCCAACAAATTTTATAAGTCTCAACCAACATTATTTCCCTCCTCCCCGGTTCAGACTAGTTAGCTTTCAGATTATACTGACTTTTTTTTTTTTTTCCTGAAACAAGTAAAGGAATGAAAGGCTACCCTGACTTGTAAAAGTTATGAAATACATGGTGCAACAGACACATCCTGTTTCTGGGCAGCCTGAGTTATTCAGCATTATTAGTTGATATATTTCTGCTTCCAAGCTCAGGAGCATTCCTGAATGTTGCTCAATAGATGTACTTTTAGGTAAAACACTTCATTAATCCCAGATATTCTACCACACAGTAATATGTTATCACTGAATTCTGGTGACCTAGTTAAGCCATCTCTAATTTTATTCTTGATAACCTATAATTAGGATGGTTTGAAAGAACCTGGAAATATCCAGTGCCAGCACTATACCACATGGCTAGCAGCAAAACCTTCAATAAGACTTTGTCAGGGATTTGTACTTTCATGTCGCCAGAGTTGATGCTCTCTTTTGCAGCATGGAGAAAGATTGAGAGAGAGACAGAGAGAGAGAGAGAGAGAGAGAGGAAAGGAGAGGGGAGAGAAGGGAGAAGGACAGAGGGGGAAATAATAGAAAATCTCTTAGCTTTGTGAATTTTATCAAATAGTTGACCCAATCATTCAGCCAAATTTCTATCGCCTATTTCAGATCAAACAGACTGATCTATGTGTCAAAACAGCCTCTGCTTTTCTGACTGGGGCTCTCAAAAACACATTGCTTTTCAGAAAAAGCCAAACATGAATGCAACTATTTTCACCCCCAATCCCCCCACCCCGCCCCAGCAAATAGACTTACAGAAATGCAACACCTATCAAATATTTCCTCAGAAACGCCAGATTGCTGGGAGTTTGAAGAGTTCTACTCTCTCTTTTCCCTTCTTTTTTTTTTTATTTGCTTTTTGACATTTAGACAGATTGAGTTTGAGAGAGGAAGTGCCTGCACGTCCAGACTGGCCCGCACCACTGTCAGAGGCAAGAACTGATGTAGGATGAAGTGATAATCTACTGCAGAATATTTAACAGAGCGAGAAGCAGAGGAAAATGGCAATCTGGGAATATACAACTGGTCCCCGAAATAGATACAGTCTCAAGTGCCAGAACAGATGCCAAGTACAGGAGATCATAAAACGGTAAAAAGCCCCTCTACCCCGTGGACAGAGTGTTGACATGGGGGAAACAGCTCCCCAATAGGCAGAATAGTTGGGTCTTTATTTCCAGCAGCTGCTGCCCCAGGGACCCCGCCAGCTTTCCCTTCTACTCCATTCTGCACCCATCAGAGACAGAACTGCTCAGGACCCCCTCTGTGACCGCAGCCTGGTGCAGCAGGAGTAGACACAGACAACGTGCAATCCAGGCTCACGTCACCTTGTGAATGAAATCACAGGGTTCTGGGGCGGATATTAGTCAAGCTCTTTCCATTCTGTGAAGACTCAAGGTGACTGGGGATGCACGGAGTCCCCTCCCATGGAAAGATCTTACAAACAGCGTGGTGAAGGAAAAATTCTCCCCCTTCCGTGCACTTAATGAGCGGCCTGCCAACTTCTGCGGAATAGGGTAAGAATGCTGACGCGGTGTCTTAGTATGATGCAAAGGTTGAAAAATTCCCCCAAACAGCCCCTCATCATTTGCTGCAAGCCACAGAGAGAGGAATGAGGGCTTGGGGTGGGAGAGAGGGAGGCATCTGTCAAGAGAAGACTGCCACCTCATCCCTGTGTGCTTCTGGGGAGGTGCCGTTGGGCAGCTTCACATCTGAAGAAGGCCTATTT
Source organism: Tamandua tetradactyla (assembly GCF_023851605.1). NCBI lineage: Eukaryota > Metazoa > Chordata > Mammalia > Pilosa > Myrmecophagidae > Tamandua > Tamandua tetradactyla. The sequence continues at coordinate 160,134,680 of NC_135332.1, forward strand.
GTCTTTCAGCCATGTGAGTAGCAGTCAGCTGCCCTCATCCCCTGGCAAATTTTCACTTAATCTTTGTACGGGGGCTTCTAGAATGGATAAGTGTCCCTTGGCGCTGGGCCGATATTGAACGCTGAGATAACCATTAACAGTAAGAACTATGAAAGATTTTGTTCCAGCTGTTTGCTTTTTTCTTCTCTTTTTTCTCCTTCTCTCTCCCTTCCTTCTTCCACCCTTCCTTCCTACTTCCCTACTCAATCCTTACTTCCCCTTTCTCTCTTTGTTTCAACTCAAAGACATTCCTTAACATCGTGTACAAAGGAAACACAAAAAATAAACCAGATTAAGAGAAAGGACTTTGGGTGGAGAAAGGAATAATAAAAAATGGCAGAAATACAGTGAAAAGAAATCTGGGCATCTTGTTACTCAGATGTGGCCTCAATCTCTCTAAGCCCAACTCTGCAAGTGAAATCATTGCCCTCCCTCTACCTGGGACATGACATCCAGGGGTGAAAGTCTGCCTGTTGATGTGGAAAAGGACTCCTGGGATAAATCCAGACCTGGCACCATGGGATCAAGAATTACATCCTGACCCAAAGGGGGGAGGGGGGAAGGTATAACCAATAAAGTATCAGTGGCAGAGAGAGTTCAAATAGAGTTGAGAGGCTACTCTGGAGGTTGCTCTGATGCAAACTTCAGGTAGATCTTGCTACCTGTCGTAACCTGCCAACCACCAACCAGGACCACTCCAGCCAATCCCAAAGAATACCTAGGGCAATTTATAAGATTCCACAAGGGTTCTAGGCACTAGAGTAACTTTCCAGAAACCTACAACCTTCAGCTGGGTCCCTGGTCCAGATAAGTCCTGAAACCTAGCCCAGCCTCTTCAGAACATCAGATAGTTTCATCTCCCTACCCTATATTAGTGGCATACCCTTCCGATAAGAAAAATTCAGAATTGCCATAACCCAAACAACCCCAAAGAGAGGTATGGAAAATCAAAAGTGATGATGGAATTATACATAGAAAATAGGACTTAACGAATGAATATGAATGCTGAATCATTAAATTGTTATCTTTTAGTCTCCTGTAGAGCAGCTAGAAGTAAAAACCTAAAATTGTGGAATTGTAACCCATGTCAAAGTCTGAAATATGTTCTACAACTAATTGTGATGCTGTGCTTTGAAATTTACAGGGTTTTTTTTTTTTTGTATATATGTTATTGTTCACAAAAAAAGAAGGAAAAAAACCAATTGTGATGATAAAAAACTATTTAAGCCCTCTAGACTCCTATATTCTGGAGCAGCTAGAAGGAAAAATATGAGGATCGTATGGTAGCCCATGGCAAACTCTGGGATCTGTCCTGTAACCACTTGTTGAAAAATGCTTTGAAAACCATTGCTTTTTTATTTCTTTGCTTTGTATATGTGTTATACCATACAATAAAAAAAGGTTTTAAAAAAAGGAGTTTTAACAAATACTTAGAAAATTAAATAAAATTAAAAAGAAAAAAGAAAGAAAGAAAGAAAAGCCGAGCAGAATATTTCTCTAGGAACATTATAGCATGAGAAAATATATATTTAAACTATGGAAAGTTTCCCACTAAAAATAATTATTCTGGTCCTAAACAGAGAAAAATGAAATGATCTTAAACCCTGGCTGAAACTTCTCTAGGTGGTGCAAAATGTGCAGTTTCAGTGAAAAGAGGGCCTCCATTTGTGGAAAGGTTAAGTTGCTATGATTTGGGCAAAAGCTGGAATTGAGAGAATGGTTTTGCCCAGGGTTTCTATACAAATCTTGTGGGATTCAGGCTAGAAGTGCGCTCAGTTTTGCTACGAAGGAACTTTCCATTTCAAAGAAGAAAAGCTTATAAAAATCTGAGGATTTCCTCTTCATCAAATAACTCTTAAAAAATTACTTGATAAGGTGGGACTTTTTTTTTCTTTCGATTCACAGGGATTTAAAAATCTTAAGGTGGAAATTGTATTGGCAAATTAATTTTGATATTTCTCTAATATAAAATGTTAAAAATGTGCTTCCACTTTTAAATAAACCAACATATAATTTGTATTGTTTTTTCCTGGGAGAACATATTGATTAGCATAAGGGGACTTTTTAGTTTGAAAACTGAAAGTTTCTTTCAATTAGCAGTGAAATTAAATGGATTAGAGAAAATTCAGAAAAATGTGAGAAACCAGAAAAAGAGGCTTCTTAGATACAACCATTCTTAACACTTTGCTGTGGACTCTTCTTTTTTTTCCTACCAATTCATCCTTTTAAGTGTTTTTTACTAGTAATTATAATGTTTGCACAATTTAATAATGATGATGATAATGATAATAGCTATAATTTATTCAGCATTAATAACGTACCATATATATTATCTACTTTACATATGATCTGTGTAAATTAGCCATCTAAGGTAGGAAGATGAAGAAAGATTTAAATTTAACAAGGATGACAGAACCAGTAAGCATAGCTGAACTTGGACTTAGTTTTGTCATTTTGTGCTCTTTCCACATCATTATGCTAGTCTATTTAATCTGATAAGAAGTAAGCTTCAATATGGGAACTAAATGACATTATATTTACAAGCATTTTCCACTACAAGAACAAATGCCCTTCTCCCAAGTAAATTTCAACACGAAATAGCATAATAACAGAACTGTAGTGGCCAGTACACATTTATTGCAAAGTTTAAGCTAAAAATCCTTTGGTTAATAAAAAGGATTCTGGTTCATGCCCAAATATGCTCAGTATTAAAAAATAGACATAATTTACACTGGAAATTCTAAATTTATTAGTAGTTCTTTATCTTGCAGATGGTTATGATTTTCATTTTGATGGGTCTGTAAGACCCCAGCCTGGTAGTCCCCTGTGCTGTGTTCTTGGATGTTAATTATGTTTAAGTAGAACAATTTTCCTATAGAAAGGAAAAAGATGGGAAAAGAAAGGATGCTCTGACAGTCTCAATTATTCTGTTTCTCTATCATGCGCAGAGTACGATTTGAGTCTGTACCCGGCAAGGGGCATAGGTGGGTTTCAAAAGCATATTCAATTGATGAGATGAAATATAACAATTCCTTCTATTAGACTGCCAATTGACCATCTGCTTCAGACGGTAGCGTTTAACCTGCAGATAATCATGGTGAAATAGTTTGATGATGTTTGTCAGACTTTTTATTTTTCCCTGGGGTGGGGGTGGGGTGGGATGGGAGTGGTTAAAAGTGCAGATTCACAGTTACTTTCCCATCCCCTATTAAAATCAAGGATGCCTTCAGTACATTTTCTAGCATCTTCTCTCAAGACCAACCTGACAAAACATACTACATTCAATATTCAGTTTGTTAAAATCCAAGTTAAGCTTCGTTCCCTGATATTTCTCCAGCAAGAGAACTTTTAGTGTCAGATAAATTTGCAGTTATTTTTATGGTGTTCTTTCATCTTCTTAGAATCACAATCTGAGGGCTAAGACTAAGGCCAAAAACTCTATTTGGGAATTTTTGTTATACTTTATTTCAGGATTTTTGGAAATTATTCAGAACTTTTATTGGCTATAGTAAAAATTCTATGTACTTTTTAATAAGAGAGGTATGTTTTTTGGCAATTAGGTTTTTATCTTCTTATGTAGCTTAACAGAAGGGAGCAGGATATTATTAGAAAACAAACTTCCAGGTGGTTGCAGCTAAGGGAGTAATTGATATTTCAAGACAGTAAGTAACCCCAGATTAATTTTGTATTTGGTTGCTTCTTTGTTTTTAGTAATGGGGATTTTCTTTGTGTCCTAATCTTAAAATTGTTCTTTTACTGACAAATGGCTGTAGGAAAGAAAAAAAAATGTATTTCCAAATAGAGGAAAATTTGCATGCCAGCATTGCACAGATTTGGGTGGTAATTTACAGCTTTGGAATATCTAGTGCTTAGAATTACAGTAACTCCTCTTTGGGGCTTGGATATTTCAGAACTCAGCACAGTAGGGACTTTTAGATGCATGAAATATTCTATCACCTCCCCCACCGCCCTGACCAAATGCTACTACCATCACAAATGCTGAGATGGCCATTTTTTTAAGTACAAATTAATGTTCAATCACCATTGTTTTATACAATATTTGGTGGCAAACTTCTCTGTGCCAGATGCTGCGCCAGGTGCTAGGAATGCAGCAGTGAGCCCGAACCAATTGGTACCAAACAAAACAAGAAAAATAATTCCCTGTCCTCTTGCTGCTTACCTACTAGTAGGGCAGACAGACAATTAACAGATAAAGAATACATATATGGTATCATCGATAGTAATAAATGCTAAGAAGAAAAATAAATTAGGGAAGGAGATAGAAAATTCTGGAAGGATGTGCGTTGAAATGTTAGGGACAGTGGTTGGGAGAGGTCTCACTGAGTAGATGACATTAGAGTAAGATCTGGAGGAAGAAGAAAGGAAGGAATGTAATTATCTAGGGGAAAGCCCTTTAGAATTGTGATGTCCGACATAAAACCCTGGCCTCATGTGACTACAGTGTTGGACTTTCTGTCACTGTTGGACTTTGTGTCACTTTGTGTCACTGTGTTCTAGTGGACAACGTTGCTCCTTACAGAAGGGACAGCAAATATTAAGGCCCTGGAGAGGAAAGCAAAGGGAGAGGCAACAAGGAGCCAATAAGGAGAGAGAAGCGAGAGACACAGCAGAGAGTTAGTGAGAGGCTGGAACATGTAGGGTCCTTGTTTGCCCTGAGTGGACCTCAGATATTATTCTGAGCCTTTGACATGTGCTGAGTGGAAGTGTGATGTGATCCAATTTGTGTCATGCCAGGGTCACTCTGGCTGCTGTTTTGAGAATTAAGAGGGCAAGGGCACGAGTCAGGAGGTCGGTGCGATCATCCGGGAAGAGGCGAGGAGGGTTTGGAGCAGAGTGGTGGCAGAAGTTGTAAGAAGTCATTAGATTCTACACATATAGTAAAGTAAGGCAAAGGCATAAAATTCACTTGGGAACACTTATTAATACGTAGGTTGGAAGTTCCAGTCCCAGAAATAATGATTTGGTGACTGATTATGAGACATTCAATTTTTTTTTTCTCCCATGTGGATTTTGATGATGGTGTCGCAGCTCTTCTCCCAGCAGTTACCAGCCCTGCAAACTTTGACATACAATTGTTTGTGACTAATTGAACATTACCTCCATCACTGGTTAACGCCAGAGCCACCACGTCGGGAACTAAAGCCCCACAGAATATCTCCTCAATACTGTTGTCACGGATGGGATATTGATAAGTTGATTGGATTTTGAACATTGCCTAGAAGTTAGTTTAAAGGCACAGCTGATGTTTCGGCGAACGTGAGGTGCTGTTTCTATTTTGTTTTTAACATGGTGGTTACATTAAGCTAACACAATTTCGGATGCACGTATTTTCCCCTTTGCAATTGCTTATAATTTCTGCGGGTGAAATAGTAACGAATCACTCCATGATCCTTTTTCTCCTTCTCATATAGCACATTGAATATAACTCTCCAGGACCTGACTTTCGTATTCGTTATCAACAAATACTTTGCAAAGTTTTATATTTTGCTGGGAGAATAAATACATGAGTAATGACCTAAATCCATACTTTTTAAATATTGAGATTTTTTTTTTTTAAAGCATGATTTTTCACTGTTTCACTTTTCAGATACGTCTAAGTAGTCCTGGTGCCAGGCCTTACACCACCTCCCACCCCACCCCCACCCCCACCCCCACCCCCGCCATTGCCCATTGATTAGAAAGGTAATGTGGGATCAAATTTCAAGGGGGGAAATTGGAGGAATGTCTATGAGATAAAGAATAAATGAAGATCATCGAAGCTGCAGTGAGTACTTACAAATTTGCCTACAATCAGATGTCACTGTTCTCATGATGCAACCATGAGAAATAAAATGCTTTGAACTGCAATTTTCACATAAATTCAGTAACAAGTGAAGGAAGAAATAAACCAAATTTTGCCTTGAAGATTATCCACATATTGGTGGAGGACTATGTAAAGGTGTCAAAATTTCCCTTTAAATACAATTTCTCTAAAAAATATTAGTTCTCTAAAAGATAATTATTCATGCTTTTTTTTAAACAGCAATATAAATGCCACCCCCCAAGAATAATAATCACAGTCATTTCAATATGAATTAACTGAGCAGATCCCTTTTTTCTTAGCAGAAAATCCTGGAGAGGCTTTAAAGTATTTGACGTCAGATATTTGAAAAGGAAGAGCTGGGGACAAACCTAACATATATTACAATATTTCAAAGAGCTCAGAGAATAATAAGAATCTGCACAGAAGTAATAATTTCTGGATTCCCAGGCTGTTTAGTGGCATCTTCTGATGAGTTGGGAGCAAGTGTTTCACCTCCTTCCTGTCTCTTTCCACAGTGAACACTCAGGGAGCCAATGGCATTGCTGAGAAAACACGTTCTATCTTGTTTGCCCCTCCATATTTGGTCAGACAATTTTATAAGGAATTTTATAAGGAATAAGGATAGTGGAGACACTTAAGGAGAGAGACAAAGAAATGTAGGGTGTGAGGACAAAGAAGCCTGGAAAATCTATCTTTCTATTTTTGGTTCCATAACTCCTCTAATATTACCATTAGATCAGCCTTCATTAATTTTCATCCTGTCTGCCTATCCATAATATCCATTCCCTTTCCAATAATTTGTTCCCATTAAGAAGTCTTTAGGGGCTGGCTCATGGAAAAATATTTGAGAGCTTTACTATATTTCTGAGTGATGGAAAGCATTCCTTTCATATATATAAGTAATATGAGAAAGGGTCTTGGGTGGAACTTTGTACAGGAAACTGTGCAAACAGGGAAAAAATGAGTATTTCCCCAGGGGTAAAGTGGCAGTCATATTGCAGTGGTAGCGAAAGGGGATGGCTGTCAAGAAGAACTTTTGCCAAGCAGGCATGCATGCGTATATCAGCCATCACAAAACGTGGGTTAAATTATTTGTTGTGAACATGGTCATTCCCAGTGATTTTGATCTTTCAATGACAAAGCTAATTTGAAGTGCTTGGGAACAAAGGAAAAAAACCTAGAATGTAACTGGACTACTTTAAGCATTCTGTATATGGCCTAAGAATAATATATGTCTCAAATATTTCTTTATAAATATATTCCACTGAAACTTTTTAAGCAATAACGTACATTAAGGGAAGCATGTGAGGCAATTCCAGTTCATTCTAAGAACAACACCATGCCAAAGTTTCTGAGCACTTAGTCTGATAAGCATTTTATGCACATCACCTCATTTAATAATGGCATCAATTCTAAGAAGTTAAGTATGACTATACCCATTTTTCTGCTGGGGACACTGAGGCTCAAGTCATACAACATCAAGAGGCCAAGTCAATATTGCAGTCCAGCTGGTAGAATTAATTAGGTTGCCTTCTAGCTTAGCCACCTAGCATTGATGAAGGACAAAATTGAAATACCATCTCAAATCCATTCGGATACTAACCTTAGCCTTCTATGGCTTGACCGGTTTTGGCACTGAATCAATTGGGCAAAATTAGACCATTTGAAGCCAATCACTCTCCAAGCTGCAGTTACCAGCTTTCCCTCCTACCTGACACCCATACCCCCACCCCAGGCACCCCACAAGTCTCCTATCCTCTTCAGTACCCTCAACCAGTTCTTATAAATGCCCCAACCTGGACCCTTACTTCAGACCACACTGCTTGCTTCTTTGCTCTGGAATCTTAAATTATTTGTAACAGTTTCTTCTATATTCCTCCCAATGTTGAAAGAGGGCCCTGTACTGGAATCTAATTCTCCCTTGAAAACATTTTCTCTGTGCCTGGTCAAGGCTCGTCTTTCTGCCAGCCCTGAGGATCAGAAGGGGTGGTTTAGAGTCTTCCCTGGTTCCTATCACTGCCTCGAGAGCATGTTCATTTCCCTCTGGTGCTGACAGCATTCAGCTCTCTCCCAGCCCACCAGTCTTCACTGCAGTCATCTACTAAACCTTCGGTCACCACCCACCCCCCCCCCTTTAAATTTTTGATTGGAAGAACCATATATAAAATTTCTTTTTGAAAGTAAATTATTGAATTGAAAAAAACCAAAGGAGACCACCTAAAGAATGTACTGATGGTAATACAAAGCTGTGACAAAAATAGTGAAGTCGCACCTACACTGGTGTAGGATATCCAGACCTACAATGAAAAAACTCCAAGCCCAAGAACCCAATGGTCTGGGCACCACCTGGTCATCTCTTAAACTTCCCCCTTCACCAATCCTTTTCTCACTCTTTATACCACAGTTGTGTAGAACTGCGTGTGTAAAGGAGCATCCCGGCTCTTTCTTCCCCACTTGCATCTGTGCTCGTGCTTTCTGCTTCCCCCAATCCTACACCTATTTATGGAGCTAGCTCTTTCTATCCATGAGATTCAGCTCAGCGGTTATTTTACAAAACCTTCCTATCAGGTTAGTAGTGGCGGTGGGAAAAGGAATTTAACTCTATAGCCTCTTCGTCATTTTCTCCCCCAGCGGTTTTATAATCATTCATTACATGTCTGTCTCTTCCATGAGAGTGTGGGTTTCCTAAAGGGGTGAACTATAGTATAATCATTTCTGCTCGCCCCCACCCCCCCCCCCCCCACCCCTCAGAGAGCAGGGCACAGGGAAGGCACTCTGTGAATGCTTCTGGAACAAATAAATACTACCAAAGTCTTTAGGGGGTTAAGACCCACTTAAAAATATCTTCCCTTTCATTATTCCCTTTAAGTTTCTTTCATCGTTAGCACGAGGTCCTAAATGTGATTTCAAAGTTGTAATTTTACATTTCAGAGACAGAATTGATGTTGTGATTTATTTTTTCCAGAGGCATGACTGCCTTTTGCATTTAGGGCTGGACCGGGTGAGCACACACTTGAAAGTTTGGTTTGCACACATGTAATTTATAAATGCCCCATTCAAAAAACTCAAATGTTCCTAAAATCCCTAGGTCTTACATTTTAAATAACACACATGGTAGGTGTCTCCTGAGTACAATTAAATGAGAAACCAGTATGTATCAGAGGGAACATTTAAAAACTTAAATTGAACTGCTAACCGAATCAGCTCCATCATCTGATATATGTCCCCTCCATTCTCATTTCCTGAAGTAAAAAAGCGAGAAGTGTGCCTTGTTCCAAGATGTGCATTATGAGTGCTGCTTAATCAGCAGGTAAAGGATTTGGCTTTCCAATTTATTTTCCTTCATTCTCTTGACTCTACTTTGCCTTTACTCTCCCCATAATTTCCAGAATCTTTGTTAGGCTCCTACTGAGAACTCGAAACACAAAGGGGGATATGTTTGGCCTTAAATAAGAAAAGTTCTGTGATCTCAAAGGCATTTGCCATATGGACTCTTACAGAGGCAGACACTGGAATGCTTTCTTAGAAGACTCCGGAATGTTTCCAGAGATGCAGGCATGCAAATTAAAACTTCGGCAAGGGCAGGGCTGATTTACTGTATGTAGTTGCCAGAGGCTTTACCAGAATGTTTTGCAGTATGAATTGTAAACTTTTTTTTTAAATAGCAAGAACAAGGAGGACATTATGACTATCCTTAGCACATAGACAAGAAAGGGGGGGGGGGGGGACGGTAAAAGGACATGCTTTTAGTGCATGTTAAAATGTTCGTTCATTTTACCGTAAAATGTGGGTTAGCCAAAATAAGTGAAGAGCAAAAGGTTTTCAGTGACGACAACACAATTCTGATGAGGAGTAAAAGAATGATATCTTTTGGAGGCACTAGCCCTGTACAGTGTTGTATTGGCACCATTTGTATAAAGAGGCAGTTATGCAGTCTGCTTACATTGCTTGTTTTGAGGTTGGCATGTTTATTGTGATTTCAATATGCTGTAAAATGGTAGCATAGCATCACGAGAGCACCAGAAGGCATCGCTGGCATTTCCACTGGCAGAATGTCTGCAGCAAGAGACCAAAAGAATGAAACCAGCAAAAACCCTATAGAAGTTTGAGCAGGTGCTCCACCTCTAATATAACTTAAATTTCCAGAGCTCCAAGTCTCAGGGAAGTTAATGAACTGGAGTTTACAAGAAAATAAACATATAAATCATCACCTGGCAGTCCCAAGAATAAAATTGCACGAAGTGTTGATCCGCAAGCAGTTCTTTCCCTGCTATCTTCCATCCTACTCTGTAACTCTCCCCAGGTGTTAATACTTTAGACCTAAAGCTAATATCTATATCACAATGTTTTCAAAAAGCTATTTGAAATTATACTGCATAAGTTCTTATTGCATAAGCTGAATGGGCTATACGTAAAATGACTTTCCAATAATATTTATTGATTAGCAACTGTTTTGAGAATATACACGTTTTCATACTAACAGCTCATAAAAACAATTACTTTTTTAAGATTCAATCAATTAGAGAAACTGCAGGTAGATCCTGTTTCGAAAGTCAGAAAGGGAATCATTTGTAGAGCTGAAATTAATTCTTGGAAACAGTGTTTTTATTACTTGATCTTCTGGACTCAATTCCTTTTATAAAACAATTAGTAAAGTAGAAAAATGTCCAGCAAAATTTTAAATGGGTCATAAAAGGGTTTAGTATCATTCAAATTTTGCTGAAACACATCTCGTCCATAACCTGAGGGATACTATAAAATAATTAATTTGGCTTTTATTTGAGGAAAGTTGGAGCTCTTTAAGCTACAGCTTTAACCTAAATTTAATTTTCTGAACAGAAAAATGTGTATTTTATTATTCAATAAAACTTTAAGAATAAAATTGATCAAAAACTATTTTTCCAAAAAATATTTGACAAATCAAAGGCAGGAAGAAAGCATACTTTTGTCCAAAATGCATTTGGGAGCAATAGCACATGAGGGTCAGAGCTATAAATAAAACATTAAGGACCAAGGATCAATTCTTAAAGCTGAAGCACCAGTTACTAGGAGTCTTTTTTAATCCTAAGAACATTCTTCCCATTGACATTTTCCCAGAATAGTCCACTTTAAATCATCTTTGACTTTAGGCAATTGTGTATTCTTCCAACACTTGTCAATTCTTCTATTTTCTGAATCTCTTATGTTTTAATTCCTCTCTGCTTTTGGCCAACGTGTACTTACAGCTGTTGACCATTAAGGTTACAGCTGGTCTGTAATGAAGTAGTCTTTGCAAAAAGAAAAATTTATTTATGTTTCTTCCGTGTTCTGGTGGACATTAGCAAAAGCAAGCTTAGAAGCAGATAGCCAGCCCTGTCCATGCAGCTGTTTATCAGCATCACACACTGGCCTGGCAATCCCCCTTTCTGTAGCTAATTTGAGTTTACAGACATCAAATAGGGAATATTGCTGTCAACTAGATTCCCCAGGATTTTCACTTGGGGCAAAACTACTTGTCTCTCTCTATACATATTAAAACACGCACGTGCGCGCACACACACAAGGAAGCAAATGCAAGCATACATGTGTGTTAAGAATAAGAACCTTTCACAATTTAGCTAAGCAGGTGATACTAAATTCTGGTTGTCAGAATCTCCCCTAGATAAATATCACGGCGGAACAGGTTACTGGGTGATCAGTGAAGTAACTCAAAGCATGCAAATTGAAAAGAAGAGGGTCTTTTTCAAGTAAATTACAGGATCCTTGGAAGTCCTAAATTAAGGTGAAAAACAAATTCCTATCTCTCAAATAAACATTTTGGTACAAAATTTGGTACAAAATTTATATTTTGACTAGTGCATCTCCTAATATAACTTATGTAGAGGGCTTGATAGAAAAAAATTCCTATCTCTCTCAAAAAATTGCTTCCTGAAATGATGTCATCGCTTATCTACATAAAAGTTCATGAAAAGTCAGAGAACTAATGCAGTGGAATTCAAATGATTAATAATCCTTTCAGTCATGACTTGTCATGTCACTAAGTAGTAGTCTCTCTTCATCTCATCTCCATTATCAGCCCAGTTACCCAACAACTGTTGAAAGCAGCAGAGAGAGCAAATTAAAATGAATCTGCTACATAGCCTTTGCCAGATAAGCCACAAATTGAATACCCTCTTAAAAGAAAAATAAAAAACAATTCAAGTCTAAACAGAAAAATTAATATTTGTCAATGAGTATTTCCACTTGTAGTTCTATTTATGCCATAAAATCTTATATTTGCCACTGCATATATTGTCAGCACACTTTCCCTCGCATCTGATCATCAGCAAAGCCTCAGTGGCAAGATTTAACTGTTACGTGACCTTGTGATGGTAACAACTGAAAAGTAAACTAAACAACATATAAAATAGAAGCAATGGTGAACTTTAAAACAGCTAACTCATCACTGAAAAAAAAAAGGGGGGGAGGAACTAGAAATATTTAAGGACAAAACAGGCATCTCAAATCCTAAAATATTTTGAAAGCCAGATTCTTAAAAAAAAAAAAGAAAAAAAAAAGCACCTTCAGAGCAGAGTTAAGAACCTGTGACAGGAAGTCTTAGGCTGTGGCATCAATTATCTTAGCAGAGTTGGCTGCTCAGGCCTTTGTCTGAACAAAGCCTTGACTGCTGGACACAGCAAGCGCTCACCAAGGCAGAAGTAACTGACTTAAGAAATGGTGTTACTCAAAGTGGGTCATTTTTTTAAAAGACAGTTTCGTTTTTTACCCTTAATACTCAGTACAGATACTGAAGACGTGTTTCTTTACTGTAGGCACGTTAACTCTTGATGTGCTGGAAAAATTCCAGATTGGGAACTGTATTTTAAAAGCAATAGAAAAATCTGGAACTGCATTTCATGTAAAAAAGCATATGGCATGAAACTAAATATAGTTTAAACATATGAAGCATATTAAATTAATTATTATAATTTAAGTGATTTGAAAAATGTCTTCAGCTTTTATGGCATATGCTTCTAATGATTCACATTACCTGTAGGCACTTCAAAAGCATGGGGATTCAGATTCTCTTCAGTAATTAGGGGGTCAAATGATATGCTGAGTACATTAGAGAGAGGAGCCTGTGAAAATGGGCCATGTACCCAAATAATACTCTTGGGAACCAAGCCTCCAACTGATCAACAATTGCACCATTTTTGAAAGCACCTTTAATGCTACGAAGACATGCAAGGGCTGTGCCCAAGTAATCAATACAACATTTGTACCAGAAGTTAAACAAAACATGTGTCTTTGCTGAGGATTTGTCCCCACATGCTGAATTCTCATTCGTACCTCCTAGGCTATTATCTATCTGATCTGTTTTCAAGTCCTCATATCTGAACTTCCTCATCTGAACCTGACATCCTAAATAAACGGTCTACCTATTCATTCATTCACTTATTCCATGAGTCTTTACTGAACATCCAGTATATGAACTAGGCACTGCTGAGGGGCTAACATAAAGAGGAGAGAGAAGGCCATTGTCCCCTTGCATTCCTCTGGGCAGGCAATTTTAAAAATTTAAAACATTTAGATAACTCCAAATATGGAAGGAAAAACCAGAAAAGGAAATTGATAGATAGTTATCTAACCATTAAGGGGAGCTGTTTGGGTTGCCACAGAAGCCTCACTAAGCAGGTAACTGTTTACTGAGACCTAAAGATTGAAAAAGCAGCAGTGGGAAGAGGCGAATTTTCTCTGGGATGAACAGCCAGTTGTGGGCCCTGAGCAGAGAATGAGCTGTTCACGAAGGAGAACAGTGAGTAGCTGGAGCCGAGCAAGTGGGGAAATGTAAAAGACGTGAAGTTGTGAATTTGGCAGAAGTGAGATTTTGTAAAGCTATTTAGGTCGTGGTGGTTGTTTTTATTTTTATTTTTTAACATTTTTTATTGTGAAATATAACATGTACAAAGCAAAGAAAGAAAAAGCAATTAATTTTCAAAGTACACTTCAACAAGTAGTTACAGAACAGATTCCAGAGTTTGTTATGGGTTACCATTCCACTATTTCAGGTTTTTCCTTCTAGCTGCTCCTTAATTGCATCCCTCTATCCTTTAGTGTTGAGACCCTTTCTCAACATGAAGAAGACAGAATGGGCATCACCCAAGGATCCCTATAGATTGGGAGAAGGATCAAAGGAGAAGGAGGAGTTATAATATAGAAGATAGGATTTATCAAATGAGTATGACTGTTGAATCACTATATTAAAATTCCTTCTAGCATCCAGTTGTTTGTATTTCATTCAACTTAAAATACCAGCCACAACCCTAATAATGCTAATAGGAAGAAGGAGCACACCTGGTGCTTGCTATGTGCTTGGCCCTACTTTTAGCAGTATACACAGCATCACTGATTCCCCAGCACTAACCCCATTTTATTAATGGGAAACGGAAGCATAGAGAAGTGAAAAAACTTCCCCCAAGTCATCCAGCTATTAAGTAGTAGAAACATTTCCTTATAAATTGTACTTCTTAAATTTCATATAAACTGCACGCACCTATAGGATAATTCTCAATCCTTCAATTTCTCACATGTGCTCAAATAAGCATTGCATATCTGCGCTGTGCAACCCACAGCTACAGCCCTGCCTTATTCTTTATGTGCCTGAGCTCATGTCTCATAGGGACATGTCAGGTAGGAAATTGCATAGGAAAGTAGGGAAAGCCCAAGGTCAGGAATTACAGTTGTAGTTCTAGGATGGAGGATGGAGTAGTGGTTACAAGTACCTGCTGGAGTTAGACAACCTGGTTTTGTCGCTTCTCACAAGTTATCTGATCACTCTGAGGGCTGCAGTTAGCTACTACTCAAGTGCAGATAATAATAATAATGGTGCTGCTGCTGCTGCTTACATAATGCAGGCGTTTATTCATTCATTCAGCGGATACTAATTGAGTGTCCTCCAAATGCCAGGCACTATTCTCATCTCTCATCTATAAAAGGAAAAGGGAAAAAAAAAAAAAAAAGCCCTGCCTTCATGCAGTTTACATTCTAAAAGAGCAGCCAGAGCTCAAACAAGATTAATCTATTTCCAAATGCATATCAAAATATACACTATGCTAGACAGTGTTAGTGCTATCAAGAAAACAAACTGGAGAATGAAGGGCAATGAGAAGAATCAGATTGGGGGAAGTGGCTGTATTTTAGATGGGGAGCACAAGGGAGGCTTCAGAGATGGGAGGGCATCTGAAGAAAGATCTGTAAAAAGGAAGGCAACGAAAGGAATATCAGATGCAGAGGCTGTGAGTGGAGAGTATTCCTGGGACATTGGGGGAGTCTGGGGGGTACACAGGGGAGCTTGTTTAGAGAGAGAGTCACAGAGGTAAAGGAGATGATTGTGTAGAGTCTAATAATAATATTATTATACGAATAAGAGTAATACTTGTAGTTTTTACTCTGAGTGAAGTGGACAGCCAACTAAGGGCAGTGAGCAAATTCATGATACAGTCTCACTGTTTTGGCAAGTTTGCCTTGGCTGCTGTGTTAAGAATGGGCTGTGGTGGGGAAAATATAAGAATGAAGGCTACTTCACTTGGGAACCTACTGTGATCCTCCAGGTGAGTGACTGTGGAGGCTTGGACCAGGATGACAGCAGTGGAGGTGGTAAGAAACAGTTAGATTCCGGGTGTAATTTGAAAGTAGAACAGACAGGATTTGGTAAAGGATCAGCTATCAAATAGGAAAGAAACAGAGGGCTCAAAAAAGACTACAGAGTCTTTGGATATGAGTAATACATGAGGTCCCATGTATTTGAGCTCGATTGCAATGCTTGGTACAGAGTGAGCAGTAAAGAATCAAAAATTCTGTTATGAATTTCAGCATATGCTTCTTGGTTTCCTCATCCATATATTGACCGTGGTCCTATCTACATCATAGGCTTGTGGTTTGGAGCACGTATGTAAATTATAAAGTAGTTTACTCATTTAAATCACAGCAAATACTCAATAAAGATCCCAGGGAAGGAATTCTCAATTGGCACTCATGAACAATAGGCAACTACTAGCTATTATTTGATACTTAAGGAGCCTGAATAGAATTCCCAAAACACTAAAATAAGGAGAGCGAAAGCATTAAGAAGGAAGTGTATATGAACAGGGTCATGGATGGAAAGATGAAGACCTTGGGGAGGTTACTAAGATGAGTCCAAGGCAGCTTCCCATGACAAACTGGGAGGTCGTTAGAGCTAATAGACAAGGCTCACAAATGTGGGATATACTGACATTGAACTGGAGCTTTCTGATTTCTTATCTTAGGCTGGATAAGTAAGATTAAGTTCGAAAAAGAATTTTTAGGGAGAGAAAAGTAAGTTTTAAATTACCCTTTGGTCTAGAAAATATTTTTGGAAAATGCAGACCACGTAAATCGTGAGATAGAACTTTTATTTCAAAGTTTAAGTGGTTATATAATAATAATTAAGAGCATGTTATTTTCCACCTTTTTACTATCTTAAAATGGAAATCTTATGTCTTTGTCAACTGTTCCAGATAGACTGAAAGGGCTGCCTTATCAAAACAGAATGATTTTATTACATTCCTTTTGTTAAGAGTACTGCTATATTTCTCCGTAATATTCATTCATGTGAAATGTTTTTATATTTAAAGATGTATAATGACTTCAATCTAACCACTGGTTTTAGCATTTCACCCAGACATGTTAGAAAAGTCATAATTTTTTAAAACACTGAAAAACTGAGAAAGCAAATGTTACTAAAGGGAAATATAATTTTCAGTGATTAAATGGTGGCTACCAAAGTGAAGAAAAGATTTAAATAAGGTTCTTCCAAATCTTTTTCATCAAACTACCAGCTTCCTGTTGAAGCTATTGAGAGTCAGGTACTATTATAAACTATACTTGTACCTTCTAACAAATGGCATTCTAAAATTCTGAAAACTGCCTGATATTTTTAGAATCAGGTGCTTCTGTGGCTTTCTTCTGAAAGGTATTCCCCCTTGGAACTTGCATTTTAATTACTGATTCTTTTTTCCAGCTTTATTTCTCTGTAGTGATCATATGTTTGATTGAGCTTTATTTAAGTAGGGCAAAAGTATTATTTCAAATTAGTTTTACATAAAATGTGAATATGAGTACAACGACTAACTGATTTATTTGAATCTCAAATACATTAGCAAATATTATCCTTTTATTTAGTTGTCTTATAATAATATTAAGAATAGTGCATGTGCCTGAATTACTGAAGATTTTTTTAACTTTGATTTCCATATTATTCAGTTAAAACTTAGTGATTTAAGGGCGGGCCGCGGTGGCTCAGCGGGCAAGAGTGCTTGCCTGCCATGCCGGAGGACCCCGGTTCGATTCCCGGCCCCAGCCCATGTAAAAAACAAACAAACAAACAAAATATAATAAAACAAGAAAATGTTTAAAGATGTTTCCCTTTCTTCCTCCCTTCCATCCTTCCTTCCTTCTCTCTGTCTTTCCTTCCCTTCCTCCCTCTCTCTTTAAAAAAAAAAAAAAAAAAAAAAAAAACTTAGTGATTTAAATTTGCTTTTAATGTTTACTATTTCAACTGTAAAGTTTTACTTTTTAATCAGAATGAATCAACTGATTGTCTCCAGTTGCATTACCGTTAGTCAATGATGTCTTCTAGATTTGTAACATCCCTTACTCTGGTGCTATGGAATTAGGGAATGGACAGTGTTAAAACATAACGCTTATAAAGTCAACAGATGAAAGATTCGTAGAAATCTTTAAAAACATTTCTAACACCTAAATGTATTTCTCTTACAAGTTTAAAGTGTGAAGGAACAATAATTATTTATTGAATTATAGGCCTTAAAGTTTGCTATTTTGAAGGTGTATTTTAAAATTATTTGGATAATATTTTAATGTAAGAGAATATGTCAATTCCCCTTTAAGCATCACCAAAAGAGTTCTATTAATTTCTTCCTTAATTATTTTTTAAAATACAAAAACATCACTACTGGCTTGAGATTAACGATGGAAAGTTTTAGACTGGAAGGAAAATAATTCAGAAGTTTTCAAGCACAAAGTTTTTTATAAATGAGACTTTCAGTAATAGCCCAAGTCTCACGTATATGAAAAAGCTGATTTTTTTTAAACCCTGACTTTCAAGGTGAATTAAAATGAATCATCTTATTTTCTCTAAAACTAAACTAATATTGCTATTTTTTATTATTGGTCCTCTGTTTAAGAAACTGTTTTATGATTTGGAAACTATTGTAATTGACATCAGAAATCCCAGCCCATTTTCCTATAAAATTTCAGAGCTATTATCTTTGTAATGAAAAGCTTAAACTAACTCTTCAACTCTTTCAATTTCGTAGATTTTTTTCATGATGACAAAGAAAATCACATTTCATGTCAGAGGCTTATAAATGTTTTATTATTGCAATATAGAATAAACAAAGCTGCCTTTTAAAAATGAATATTTCTGTATTGCGGAGTTGGATTGCAGCACAGCAATCCTGAGGTCCCGATGACGTGCTTACATTATTAGTCTGGAAGTCTTAAAGCCATCACTTAAGAAAACTCTTAAATGCATTCTCAACGACACATGCTGCTCTTAAGGGAGGGCCGTAATATAGGTATCATCCATAAATTTAATTAAACAACAAGAAAAGAAAAAAGCAATTTGCTCAGCATTTCTTCCACTGATAGAACTTCTGGCAATAGGATATTTGGCCCTTGCAAAAGTCTAACTAAAGCTGTTTTCTGAATGTTAGGAAAACTGCAGTGTAAACTGGAAGTGAAGATTTTAATCATTTCAGTGACTATAGGAGAATTAAAAGTAGACCAGGAAGGAAATCTAACATCATGACTTCAGTTCTGCCTTACACTGATAGAAGTCACACAAAATAACGAAATTCTTTCATGTTAGAAAACCAGAAAACGAGCTCGCTTGCAGAAAGACAGAGAAGTTCATCTAAGATCAAAATTATAAACAGTGAGTTTGGCTCTCCCTCCGTGTCTAACATTCTCCAGGGTATTGGCCAAGTTACCTAAACCTCAGATGGCTCGTCTGTAAAATGGGGATTACAATAATCCCTTGTCTTGAAATGATGCACAGAAAGTGAAATTTTGCTCTCAATACTTTTTGAAGTTGCTCAGTAAGCAGTAAGGCATTATTCAGACATATAGAGATTATCATCTGGAAGAAAATAGCATCTGAGAGAAAAAAAAAATCAAACAGATCTGTGGCCAAATGTAATGACTCTACTGGAGAGTTGTGGATGATTTTAACATATGCCATATGTCATCTTTGTTCTATCTTGAGTGTTATTAAAAATAAAACAGAGCTTTTGAAGAAAGAAATTATAGAAAATTTTTAAAAAATTAAAAAGAAAAGATGCAACGGCATCCAGAATACATGGGCATAGAGAAGTTATGGAAGGTGTTTTGGGGATGTAACAATTGGTAAAGATGGATTACTTGGAAAGAAATGAAGGAAAAGAACTTTTAAGGAAGGAGGGAAAGATCTGGGATTCTGTGAGCACTTCCAGTGTAACTTTTAATTATGCGAACTCTTAGTCACAGAGTTTCTAAAAATGGGAATATATGCAAACTGAGAAACTCCTCCCAAAACACCCTCTTGCAGCATAGCTCATTGTCAAATCATTGCCTTCGAAAGGTAACAAGGGCCCTTGGCAGATGCAGTTCTCCTATGGGTCCAGTTATGGAAAGACCCTGCTCCGTCAAAGCAGCAGCAGCGACTACTAGATTAACAATAAAATGAGCAGTTTCGGCCTGACTTCCATTTTTTAAAAAGATGATGACAATAAATTCTAGTCTGGTTCTCCAGTCTCTTTTGGAAAGCATTTTAAAGCAGACAAGGCATTTTTTTTTATGGTTTCTTAGAAGAGAAATACAATTTTCTTCTAGTTTTTAAAGCTTTCAATACCTCGTCTTAATGCAAATCTTTCTAAAGTGCTTTAAAAACCAATGGGTATCATTCAGGCTAAAGAGGCACTCTGCTCTGACAATTTAATGGGAGAGAATGCTAGGGAGTAATAAATATATATGTTTCTTCTTAATATCTTAATATATCTATTTTTTTTTCTCTCCCTTTGGCACAGGGAGCCAAATACAGAGTTCATGGGGGATCATTTTCATTTGCAAATGCAAAATTTTCTTTCAAGGAGAAAGTGTAGATTCACTTAATCTCTGATAATAAAAGGCATCTGTGGCCTTGTTCATCTTGCAAATGAAGATGAACGTTTCCGTATCTTCTCTCCTATGTTTAAATCCCATCAGAATAATTATCCAGCATTCATGAAATATAACGACAAGCGGACATTTTATTTAAAAAAAATAAACTTTCAATCGCCATCTTATACCATTGAACTTAAAAGATCCCAGCTGATGGGGGAGGGGCGTGTTGGATTGCCAGGAGCACCTACATTAGTCAATATAAAACAGACTGCTTTGATGTGTAGCCAAGTTACTATTAATTATAGGTTATTTTACCTTTTGACACACAATTTACTTTTATTAAATGTAAAATGTATTTTATATTATGATTGTACTAGAGCCAGGCTGGCTGATGATTCTTTTTTTTTCCTGTGTTATGTGATGACAGTAATGTTACAAAACCTAAAATCTTTTCAAATGCAGATGAAACCTAAAGTATTAACATTTAGGAAACAACTTTGAAAGTAATCCCCCAGGAGATAAAAATGAAATGTCTTTAAATCAGTCCATTCAACCCTATGTCTTTCCTTTTATTCACCTGAATTTAATTGAGGTTAGGCGAGCTTTTGTTTTCTGTTTTACATAAAACGAAATACCCCAATCTAACCTTGATTATACTCATTCAAATTGGAGCTTCTAATAGTTTGGTTTTCTAGCCGAAAGGTACTCAAAACCTGGTGAACTAATTTAAAGGTCCACAATATATAAAATTTGGGCACAAATATTAGTTTGCAAAGAAATACAGTGTTTTTTCTCTTCAGGACTCGGGATGAGTATATGGAAGATTTGCAGCTGAGAACAATCTTAAATTTCTTCTTGGTAAACAACTTTTCCAATAGAACCAGTAAAAGCATAGGGTGTAAAAATAGAAACAAAATTTCCTCCAAGAAAGTAATGATTTTAATATTAAAAGTCAAATCTATGAGTCAAATAACTCTTTGTTTTTGTTTATTTAGATCAGAGGATAGACGCTCAAAAATTACTTCACTTCTATTAAACATTTGACTTTTAAATTGGAGGATGCAAGAAAAGAGGATTTTAAATCTGGCACATGTAAAACCACATATAATTAATTAACATTAAAATAGAACGTGCAACATTTTGTTTATTTTCATCATTAAGTTTGTGACCACTTAATTCATTAAGTGTGATATGTAAAAGGAAAAAACAAACCATCCATCTGTGAGAACTCAGCACAGGAAAATTAAAGCACTGGAAAAGCCCACCACTTCCCACTTTCATAATATAAATGTTCTTGCAGATAGCACAATCACTTTAAAAGACACAAATGCTTCTTTAAAAAAATTAATTTGATAGATGCCAGTGCTCATTTATCATGGATATAATTCAAGTTCAGTAATTGCAATTAACTACCATAATTAAGGGTTGGACTTCAATTTCAAGAAAGCCAACCAGGTTGGAATGTGTGTGAAAGACTCACAGATTGGAGGCACTCAGCTTCCAAATCCTGCCAGGTTATAGGTTTCCTGCAAGCAGGCACCTGGAGAATCGGTATCATTGAAAGCAATGACAGAGTACAGAATCACATGACAAATGCTACCTACAGGGCTTTACAGAGGAGGCTGTGACTACCCTGATCTCTGGTATGGGAGCTCAGACTAAGGATCCAGGAGAGCAGGCTGTGACCTGCCCTCACAACAAACCATACTTTATATAGACGACACTGCCCTTCTTTTGTTTAAACCGTGTTAGGGCATAGTCCCTGCCAGGGACCTAATCCACAAGTTTGTGACCTCTTGCTTCTACTGCTCAATTATTTGGGATAAAATAGACAACTAGATACATTAACATGACCCTAGAAGCCAAACCTGTTACTCCCTTCAAATATTCAATTGACCTTCCAAAGTAAATATTTCCCCCTGACCCCTATACCACTCATTTTCTTTCAAATTGGTTGCTAATGTTTTGAGAGGTCTCCTGATATTTTACAAGCAGCTTTAAAGTAAACAACCCCTGACTGCGTAATTTCAACCTTATTGACTGACGGCACTGATAGAAAATGAACACACAAATGGTCCAGCAGTCTTAGCCTTTTGCTAATCACGCCAAAGTTTTTGCTCAAAGACAATTTAGAAATCTTTGCAGCAGTCTTACAAATCTGCAGCTTCTGTAGTAGCTGAGGGCTTGCTTTGTTTTATGCTGAGAGAACCTGCTTTGAAAGAAAAAGACAAGGGTGAGTGGAGAATTTCAGCACCCTAAGAAGTCACTGGAAGCATGCAAATATAGGTCACAGCTATTTCTATGGGACAAGTGCCATTGGCTACATCACTTACACCCGGATAATTCTGGAGAAACTATGAGCGACAAGAAGTGCTTAAGTGAATAGCAAACATGTCTTGTCTTAACAAGGTACTTTGGGTTCCATTTACAATCTGTTGAGTTTAACATCACTCAACTATACTGCTTGCCTTAAAAGAAAAGAATGTAGATGAACTGAAGTAGGATAGTTTCTTTGCCTGGTTTTTGTTTGTCTGTTTGTTTTTTGAGTTTAGGTAGTAGGGCACAGAAAAGGAAAAATGTATACTTTAAACCAGCTGTATGACTTTGGTATATAGAGGGGGAAAAAAACCACACACATAATTAGGTTTCCAACCTTAGCAGCCCATTTGAAAAGAATGCCATTTTGAAGCAAACACAAACACACCCCATACGAATCCATTTCAATTTCAATGAACTGAACTGGTAAGGGGGAGAGAAATGTATCCACTCCATTTGTAAACAGACATTTTCCTACATGTAAGTACATAATCCTCGCTGACATTAATGGGAGTGACACACAGGCAGTGATGAGAGAATAACCCCTTTTGTTTGCTCTCGCTCATATTACTCTAGAGTCCATTTTATAACTTCAACTCAAAACTGGTTGAAAAATGTACCGTGTGGATTGATAATGGAAAAATGAGATTAACCAAATGAGCAAAGAGCTCTACTTCTTTCTGTGATGTAGGAGCTAAACAACGCAATGGAAAAGGATCTTGATTTTACCTTTCCTTTCATTCTTCCCCCCCATTACCCGCTCTATTTAAGAACCCCTTCATGCTTGTAAAATTCCCTTTCCTGGTTCATGTAAAAGAGTAATAAAATCATTATGGTTTTCCTTCGCCAAAAGGTACTTTAGAGACTAATCTTAATTTAAATCCAGACACAGCTAAGTCAAATACATCAGTGTTGGGAAAACGAATTAGAAGCGAGGTCATTTTTCTTACTGATTTTTTTTAAAGGTGTTGCAGATTGAAAATGCCTTAAGAATCATGCCCTGATGTTATGACTACATTACAAAGTCATAATTCTCCCACTTTGACAGTTGGGATTTTCAGCAGATTATTTTAGGACTCTACATTAGGAATTAATTTTTTACTTATTGGTTCATACAAGGCTGAAATTCACTTACCGAAATGGACCAAAAATCAAGTTCTCAAAATATCTCTGCTCTAAGACTCGTACCACACAATAGGTAGAGACAGCCCCAACATAACAAATTGTGCTTTTAAAAACAATTTACATATAGTCAACATTGTGCTACAGAAATAAGCAGTTTAAAATGAGACTTCCAAAGCATTGTACCATTTTTTTTTTGCACTTTATTTATACCTTTTCCACTTGAAAGGAGCAATACTTTGATCCGTAGGCAAAAACTGATGGGAGCGTAAATTGGCGACCACACCCTTAAGTCATAGGTGGGAAAGAAAATGAAACCCTCTTTCAATTACTAAAGCCCAGTTCTTGTGTAAACACACACAAAAGTGAAATTTAGTGACACAGCATTGTCTAGTTTCTTTGCTCTTGAAAAAAATTTTTGTAGTGTATCAGGACACCCGACTTGAAGGCACTAGCCATTGTTCTTACTAAATAACATCAAAGTTGCCAAGAAATCTTCACTGCTTGTCGTGGACAAAATATGTGATTAAATTCCATTTTCTCTAAAAGGAATTCTGTTTGATGCTCTGCTTGGAAAAAGAAAGGATGAAGAAAAACCTGGCAGTAGCTCTGAGTTATACCTTGTCCTTTTAATCCCCAATGTCTGGAATTATATGAGTATAATGAATATGTGGATAACATCTGGTATTTTCACATTTTTAAAGGTACTATTTTAATTTTGTAAGGCGTATTAATGTTTTTATATGGAATGCAACAATGCAAACCTACTTGCATGGACATAATATATTCATTGTGATTTAGCAGATAAATTGTACTTTCCATATGTTAAACATGGCTGTGTTGGATTTTATTTTCCAAAGACTGCTGCAACAATATCTCCCACCGTACATTCTCTTCTTACAATGTGATTTTAACATTCTTCCCATCAAGAGATGGAAAAACATCCTCTCCTCTTGAAACGGGGTGAGTTTTTGTTGCCATGCAATAGATTATGGTGGAAATAAACTTACGTGACTTCTGTGAGTCAGTCATCACAGAAGCCATCACTGCCATGTAAGCCATCCAATTGCCCTAAGGCCCCCATGCTGTAAGGAAGCCCAAACCAGCACATGAACAAGGGACACATGAAAGACCCTGAAGTGACATGAAGAGACACAGAGATGTCAGGATAATGCCCAGATACTCTAGCCACTGCTGTTCCAGCTTCAGCCAAGGTCTGACTACAACCATCTGCAACACAACTTCTAGCTGTAAGCATGACTAGGATTCCTGAACCACAGAAAACAAGAGATAATAAAATGATTAGTATTCTTTTACTTTCTTGTGTGATAACCAGAAAATAGATAACCAGAACAATGGCAGCTACTTTTAGAATTAGATCCTACAATTTTAAAGCACTTATAGGATTGTATATACGTACTGGAAAGAATTGCAATATACTCTTGGGAAAAATATATTTTTCTTGCTTAGTAAAGTTAGTCCTCTAAAAAAGAATATTGACATTGGAAAGACCTTATCATAAGTAATTTCACAATCAATAAATATTTATTGTATACTTTCTATCTCCTGTCCTACACATGATGACAAGTACACACTACAAGTAAGTGCTCTAGAAATAATTAAGTTGAATTAGTCTTTTTTACAACATAATTTGATTTTTAACTGGATATGGTAAAATGATTTTTTTCTACAATATGTTGCAATATTCATTATCTCCTGGAAACAGAGTAGCCAAACATTAATTCTTTCATGACACTTACGTACTGTGTGTCCTTAGACTGCTGGGGCTACTGCAGATGGTGCTTTGTATTGCTTAATACTTTTCAACCTGTGGCCCTAGCAGGGTTCCCACTCATAATATGGTTTCTTCTGTGTCCTAGGGAAGAAAAACCAGATATCCAAGTTCATTAAACAAGAGCTTATTTAACTGGATATGGGGCTTTTCTATACGAGCAATCTCCCCAGATACTTTATCCTTTGTTTAGGTTTTCAGGTTGATTGAAACTTGTAAAACTACCTAATAAGTGGAACTTTGTGGCCCTAAGAGTCACAGCCACACGAATTTGGACGCAATGTTAATGCTCATGTACCTGAATCAAGGTGCTATTGAAATTCTTCTGTAAGATCCTTCAACAAATGGTTGTCAAGTTTCTGATTAAACAGCTTAAATATACAAAGATAGTTAAAGATTCTTTTCCTTGAGTTTAATAGCTGTATGTTTTTTAAAAGTTCCACATAAGACATGTACTAATTCTTCCTACTTTCGTTACTATACACAGTCTAAAGTCTTTACAAATTTGGTCAATTTCACTAGCCACCCTCTTCCCTGATAACCACTAGCTCTCACAACTCCCCCATGAAAGCTCCAGTGCCCTTGTGCAAACCAGCCAGATGCATGGAGACTCTGGTTTCCCCAGGCAGCCCAGAGGAGCCTGGTAATATAACCAAGAAGTGCTAGAAATTAACATCTAATGGGGCAATCTAACCAATAAGAGACAGGAGATAGGAAGAGTCTGTTCCCTGCGTCCCTTGGTCTCAAGGCTCCTTGTATAACTAGCAACCTTCCAAATTGCTTCTTGTACCGTGTCCCAAATAGCCAAAGAACCAGGGTCTGGAAACCTGTCACTATTATGGTCAGAGACCCATAATATTGTGGAATTGACGCATCCCATCCCTGTACTTAGTCTGTTCCCAGGGAGGATACTTCTACTAAAGGACACAAGAAAAGTTCTACTGACTACAAGTTTGAGAGTACCAGCTGGCCATTTTCTGTACCTCATGCTAGGAAACCTGTAGACAAAGAAAGGAGATTCAGTATTGGCTGGGATAATAAAATCTGATTATCATGAAGAGATAAGTCTGTTACTGCACAATGAAACAGAGAATATTATGTCTGGAAAGTAGAATATTCACTATGTGAATTCTTGGTGCTTCCATGCCCAGTGACAGCACAAATGAATAACTGAAGGCCCCTGAAAAATGAATGCGGGACTGCACCTCAAAAGCAATCCAGACCAGTCAAAATATTGGCTGAAGATGAAATAAATCTAGAAAGAGTAGTAAAGAATAGTGATGATAAATATTTGGTAGAGTCCTAGGTTCAGCTACAGAAGTAGGGGGCTCTGTCTTGGTTGGCTAAACTTGCTAAGTCTTTTTAGGGGAATGCCATTTGTCTCCACCTTTTTGAATTGTACTTGTATCATCCTTCCCAGGAAGAACTGAAAGAATAATGTTAGTCATGGCTATCATAAAGGATGCAAATGCCTCTGAGTGATTCAAGTGGTGTGGACAATATTGGATCCAGTTTATGTGCCTTTCTAGTTTCACTCGGCATTGTTTGCTCACCCGACCTTGGACATTTGTTCAATGGAAAGTCCTGGTCACTATATTCATTATCTCACATCCTAAGATGTCCAGCTCTCTCTCATCTGGGCTTCAACAAAGGTGACCAGTCTCGGCTTCAACAAGTCTTTCATGTCACCTACTGCAACAGGAGTTCCAACTGTTCCAAGGCCAAACAGTCAGCCCAGTGGAGCCTCTGGCTTCCCCAGTAGCTTCCAAGAGGACTTGGTAAATACAATCTGGAAAGGCAGGGCACTTGATGGACAAATTTCAGCCCATTAAAGGTAAGAAATGGGAAGGAACCCACAGATAGATTCATCCTTTTCCTCTCTATTCTATGTGCTTCTCTTGAGACAAGAGACTGAACAATTGACTGTTTTCCTTTTGAGGCTCTGGATGGCTCTTTAATACAGCAATTTGTATTTGCTTTCCCTCTTTCCATGCTTTTGTTCCCATCACTCTGGTTGCCATGGGATTATATCACCCAATGAAACATTTCTGTGGACCCAGGCTAAGATAATCATTCTTTCCTGAATGAGTTCTAGAATTCCATGTCCTTTGGGATGAGATGCATAGAGTAGACTTGCCATATCACTGCCCTTATTCTAGAGAACAAATATCTAGTAGCAAAGTCTCAATCATAAACACTTTATTATTATTACTGCAATTGTGTCTTAGGCAACTATGTTTAAATAAAATCCCTTCTCAATTTTCATATGTGCCAGTATGCTCCCATCCTTCCTCATAATTTTGAAGTTGACTTTCATCATGTTAAATTTAGTATACTCATTTTATTATGTAAAAGAGTCTTTAGAACTGTATCTTCCAAAAATTTAGGTTTCTCTCTCAAAATAATGTCATTGAAACACACAAACAATATTCATAGATGTGAGTGAATACTCTTAGGCAAATCATCATTAACACTGTTGGATAGAATAGAGTTCATACAGACTCCCGCGGCGTGCCACTCTAGGCCTCCGTGCAGGTTGTGCAGTGGTTCAGTTGGGAAGGAATCCACACGGGTAAACTATAACTATCCTGTGTTCTAGTGTTATTACTCTCTAATATGCTCCCCTCTCACAGTCTATTTCTTGAAATAAATTTATGTTAATGTTTTGCTATTCGATATAGAGAAGCGCTTGAGAAATTAATTATAACTGATGATGTTCTTTTAAAGCCAAATTAATCCCTTTGGAAAACTTGAAGGATGATAAAAATGATCCTGATCAATTTTAATCAAATGCCTTGAAATGTACATAAATTCTGAATGACTAATTCTATTTCTTAAAATTTACTCTAAGGAAATAACCATGGATGTGTGCGAAACAGCTATGCAGATTTTTTATAATAGAAGCAAATATCAAAATAAGTTGGACGTCCAACTATAGATATCAACTAAATTAAAAAATTCAGGTCTGGGAGTTGGAAACAATTTATTTATTGAAAAAGATTCTAAAGCTATTGCATGACATGTAAAATATTCATATTTTGTTAGGTGAACAAGCAGCTAGATTTCTATCTGCTCCTATTCAGCTAGAATTGCCTTGAGGGGAGGCAACAGAAATGCTCTATTATTAGGAGATCAGAGAGCTGTACTTATAATTCTACAAACTAAACATTAACATCTTCTCCTCTCAAATGTCCCCTGCCCACTGAAGAGCTGAATCAGCTACTACTAGAACAAGGTGTTACATAAACCCACAGTGGGAAATAGACAACGAACAAAATGCGAATTAAAAATAGGCTAGAAACACTGGGACATGGAGATTGAACACTGTGTGCTTTGATGAAGTTAGTCATGTGAGGATTACTACAGGGTACTTTGGGGGTTGCGTAAGGTTGCTGGAACCCAAAACATTGGTTATGGTACTGAAAAGAAACGTACTTGCCAAGAAAAATTTGTACAAAGAAGCGACCAAATGGCCATCTTAATTGAGTGCCTACAGAATACAAGGTTTGTTGTGCAAAGAAATTGGGGCAAAGGACTTGAATTAGTTGAGGAGTCCTTCTGTCCTTCTCCTCTCCATCCCTCTCTTTCTTTCCCTCCTCCCTCTCCACACCCTCCTCACTCTCTCTTTCCCTCCCTGTCCTTGCCACCCAATCTCTCTCTCTCTTTCTCTCTCACTTTCATACACACACACACACACAAATTAATGAGTGTTGAGGTGTTAATAAGAGTGTCTACTTTGAAATAAATTCCCTTGCTCTAAGAGAGCAAAACTGAGTCGTGGTGAAGGGAACTCTCTTGTGACTCACTGGCCTTATTTTCTCTTCGGCCATCTGCCAGTGTTCGTACCTCACTTGCCGGGACACTTTCCTCTTCTTCTGTCTTCTGACCTTGTGTTTAGGAATTCTGACTCTGGGACATACTCTAATAAAAATGAAACGAACGATTCCACTCAAATTCATTTCTTGAGGTATAACACATATATACAAAAACGGTATAAATCAAGAGGGTGCGGCTCAATGTATTCTTACAATTTGAGCACAAAGGTGTATCCAGAACTTGGGTCAAGATGCACAATATTACCAGCCCCTAGAAGTGCCCCACCCGTGCTCCTTCTAGACACCACCTCTCTCTTGTAAGGGAGGTGGTGCCACCCCTCTTTCCTGACTTCTAACATCAATGGTTACTTTTAACTCTTTGAACTCCATATATATGTAATCATAGTATGTTTTCGTTTGGGGTCTGACTTCTTTCATTCAACATTATATTTGGGAGATTCACCCACAATGTTTTATGTAGTTGCAGCTCATTCACTCTCATTGTTATAAATTCTACTGTAGAATATATTGCAATTTATTTATCTATTATTTATTGACAAATATTTAGTAGCTTCCATTTGAGCTATTACAAATAGTGCTGTGTGAACATTTTAGTCTGGCTAAAATGCACATGTATTTCAGAAAAATATTGCTGAATTGAGGACTAGGCACATGGTTAGCTTTTGTAAATACTGAACTGACAAAGTTTAAAGTCTTATTTTCACTGCATTTTAATAAGGGTAAAGAACTCTGATGCCATTAGAATAAATCTCTAATTGTTAAAATGAACTGCCAAGGTTATTTTTTGAGTGTCAAGGGAACCTAAACCACAGAGAGGCCATCTAAAGCCAGTTCTGCTTTGCTTATAGTTAATCTTCATGCTTGAGGGGGTGTTGGTAGAAGATCATAAAGATATTTTTGCTAATTTATATCTATGAAAAATTGTTTCCATTCTGAAGACAATTATACAATTCTTACAAAGTCCTAACCCAATTTGTCAGAAGTCTAATAGAACAGACATTTCAGCTTAAATTGTTTATTTAAAATCCATTTTTTTCATTTAAGACTTAGCTTTTGTTTAAAATTATAGGAAAGCATGTAAGTTAATATTATTACTAAAGAAATATTAATGCTTCAGTACCAGAGGCTCCACTGAAGTGACAAAACATTTAGAAAGAAGATTTGAACCACTGAAAGTTTTTGACATATTTTATGTGTTTTATAGGAAAACCGTTCACTCTTGAGATAAATATTACAAAAATAGTTGCTAAACCAACGACCTCATCATTTAGAAAGCAAGCTTATTTGTTAGAAGGTTAAAACTAAAAACAGAAATGAAAACTGGATATGTACATATGTATTGTTATAAGAACAAAAAAGTGTTTCTCAAGACTAGACACTTGCATTTTAATTTGTTTGTACTTCTCGTATAGGACTGTGTTACCAACTGATACATCCAAATTATGCTCGATTTGGCTCTCTCAGATTATCTCCTGTAGGATGGAGAAATTCTTAGTTCTCTTTTTATTAAAGGGTGTAGCCCAGTGACTGGCATAAATTAGGATATTACTAGGTATTTGTTAAATTGAGTTTTGTAAAGTAGGTTACTCATATCAAACTCTCAAGAATACAATCTTTTATCAATGGAATGCAAGTAGTTATTCACTTTTTATTGGAGTGGAAAGAGCCTGGCCTTTCATGCCAGATCTGAATTTGAATACATCAGTTAGTAAGTACTTAAATTCTCTAGGTCTTGAGTTGGTCACATGAAATGGGGATGATAATCGTTACTTCAAGGGCTGTTGTGCAGAGGAAATGTGATCATATAGATTAAGCATACAAGGATGCTGCAAAGCCAAGTAGATGGCAAACACTCAGGAAATATTCATTCTCTTTACCTTACAGCATTGAAGTTTTAGTGGATAATCTCACTTTGCAATCAATTGTTTGGTATCTCAGTGAGAAAGAGAACCCAGGAGATAAAGAAGGAATCATTTCTACAGTTCTCAGAGTGTTTGACTCTTACTGAACTGTGGAATTGAATATGGATTCTAAATGTTTCTTCTTTTCCTTACAGTGTCAGAGATTGAAAGTGGTGAACATCTTGGTATAAAATACAGAGCATGGCCTTTGACATTTACGAGATTTGGCGTTTGCTATGTTGATTAGATAGGGGTAATTGGATTAATTTCTCTAATCCTCAATTTCTGTTTGTAAAATGGGGATAAGGAAAATCAGGGCAGGCAGCATTAATTCAGATGACATACATAAGGTTGTAAATTGTCTTAGATTTTTTTTTAAGTTCTTTTCTTTTTTCTTTTTCCTTTCTCTCTTTGCTTTTCCCAGCTAATGACTCAGAGCTCACCTACGGAAATGAAAATCAAAAGAAGCTAAAAGGTACGCTGATTGGATTATGCCCCTTCCCTAAATTAAGGTTTAAACTATAATTTAACACTATTTATCAAGTCAGAAAAAGTACTAAAACACCATATATCTATGTGTTCTGCCACTTTCCATTCTTTGATTTCCCAGCAGAACTTATCTATTACTTAAATAGCAATAATTGTTTAAGGTTATTGAGGCTCTTAAGAACTAATATTTAATTAATCTTTCAATCTGTATCATGAGAAGAAATATTTTCATTTTAATGTTAGCCTCTGCCCTGCTTTTTCTTCTCCCCCAGCTTGCCTTGTCCTGGAAAAATGGATGACAGCTTTTCATCACAATGCCTTCCTCAGTTTTTTAAAATCTTAACCATGGGCTTTTAATCCTTTGATATTAAAAAAGCTATAAGATAGAACTGTGGTTAAGCTTCCTCTAGATGTCATTTCTCATTAATACTGCTGACTTGACATTCCCTTGCATTTCTTTTTGTCTTCCCATGAAAAACATGGGCCCAAATGTAGGGTATGTATGTTGTTGTTGCTGCTGTCTTTAATCATGACAACACCTCTGTACCTCTTTTTTTGGGGGGGCGGTGCAGGGTTTTGTATAACCGTGTGGTTGGAATTGAAGTGGCCTTCTTCTCAAACCCCCGTCCAACCTGACCACACCAACAATGGCCTTGACCAAAGCTGAATCAATGAAAGCCTTTGAGATCTTTTGTCCAAAGAATGCAGTGCTCAGTCCCTTTGGAGAGCAAATTTGGCAAATGCAATTTGGGGACATTCTTTACTTTTTTTTTAAACAAATGTGTTGAGGTATAATCAATGTATACCAAATGGCACATATTCAAAGTGAACAATTTTATCTCTTTTAGCATTTGTGTAAACCGAAGCAGTCTTCATCACCATCATGATTCTAAGCATTTCCTATTCTACTTTTCAAAGGAAACAGTCCGAAATCAGAAAAGTTTTTGCCCATGGACCCGGTTATCTCTAAGATATGCCCTGACTGCATTTTGATTAGATGAACCAATAAATCCCTATGCCAAATTTGTTCAAGTTCTACTACTGTCATTTGTTACCAAGAATCTTGAATAAATGTCAATCATGATAATAATAATAGTAAATGTTCAGAAAGTTTCTTGCAGACGTTTTATAAGCAAAACTAAAACTATTTTTCAAATTCTTACTTACATTAGGGCTCACAGCTTACCTAAAAGGCACAACAAAATTAATTACAAAGGCTCATCAATGTTTGAAGGTTAGGAAGCAATTCTGAAGCCATTTACTATTTTTCTTTCAGTATGAAAAGGGTACAGAAAATAACTTGGAAGATTTAATCCATATTTCATTTTTCTGTTACTCATGAAGCCCAGTAGGTGATATCATCTTTAAATAAATGCTTATGCTAAGTTTTTTTTATAAGATGTTGAAAGATATAAACTGTCTAAATATTCCTGCTGTAAGATGTGGTATAATAAACTCTTCTCTCATCACTGGAACCTAATGAGGAGAGCCTCTGGCTTGCTATACACAGGCAGAGGTAGAGCTATAAGAATTTGGAGGAAGCATGTTGTTTCATCTCCCAATCTTCATATTTCTAAAAGGTGGTCATCTTGTTCCAGGTATGAATTAATTTATAAGAAATTAAATGAGAGGAAAATATTTGTTAGGAAGGGTTCTTTCTAAAAATATGATCCTAAATATCTCACCTTAATCTTTGACTTATTTAAAATTTCTAAAACACCCTGCTATTGGGTTTGATGACCTAAGAATTATAGTACATGTAATTTTCTAAATTAATACAAGGGGGACAAAAATAGAGCCAGGAATGAAAGTTTGAAGGGTTGTAGTAACAGGTTCTATCTTTAAAAAGTAAACTTGGTTATTGTAAGATGGATTTATTGCAATTTATGCCTGAATATCACATTTTTTGCTCTTCATTTTCTAGCATGGTTGTTGAGGTCACTTGGGAAAATTCATTCTTACTGGATGAAGTGATAATGTAAACAATGGAAAGGAGAGAACAAGGGAATAATTTGGGAATAATAAGTCAAATTCTTACATAAAACTTGAAATGTAAAAAATAATTATCCATTTCACTAAAACACCTAAAGCTTAATTAACT
The DNA here is from genome assembly GCF_023851605.1 of Tamandua tetradactyla. Taxonomy (NCBI): domain Eukaryota; kingdom Metazoa; phylum Chordata; class Mammalia; order Pilosa; family Myrmecophagidae; genus Tamandua; species Tamandua tetradactyla. Next base: position 160,168,239 of record NC_135332.1, read on the forward strand.
TCTCTCATTAGTGAGCTATCCCCTGAGCCCTACACATCCTCCAGAAACAGTTTGCAGAGCCCTAATTTAGATCACCTTCCCTGAAAACTATCACTCATATTTGCTAATAAATCAAACAAAAAATAAAAAAATAAAAAGAAAGCAAGACACCAATGGAATCGAATAGAGTGCTTAGATATAGACCCTCTCATCTATGGACATTTGATCTTTGATAAGGCAGTCAAGCCAACTCACCTGGGACAGAACGGTCTCTTCAATAAATGGTGCCTAGAGAACTGGATATCCATATGCAAAAGAATGAAAGAGGACCCGTATCTCACACCCTATACAAAAGTTAACTCAAAATGGATCAAAGATCTAAACATTAGGTCTAAGACCATAAAACAGTTAGAGGAAAATGTAGGGAGATATCTTATGAAATTTACAATTGGAGGCGGTTTTATGGACCTTAAACCTAAAGCAAGAGCACTGAACAAAGAAATAAATAAATGGGAGCTCCTAAAAATTAAACACTTTTGTGCATCAAAGAACTTCATCAAGAAAGTAGAAAGACAGCCTGCACAATGGGAGACAATATTTGGAAACGACATATCAGATAAAGGTCTAGGATCCAGAATTTATAAAGAGATTGTTCAACTCAACAACAAAAAGACAGCCAACCCAATTACAAAATGGGAAAAAGACTTGAACAGACACCTTTCAGAAGAGGAAATACAAATGGCCAAAAGGCACATGAAGAGATGCTCAATGTCCCTGGCCATTAGAGAAATGCAAATCAGAACCACAATGAGATATCATCTCACAGCCACCAGAACGGCCATTATCAACAAAACAGAAAATGACAAGTGCTGGAGAGGATGCGGAGAAAGAGGCACACTTATCCACTGTTGGTGGGAATGTCAAATGGTGCAACCACTGTGGAAGGCAGTTTGGCAGTTCCTCAAAAAACTGAATATAGAATTGCCATACGACCCAGCAATACCATTGCTAGGTATCTACTCAAAGGACTTAAAGGCAAAGACACAAACGGACATTTGCACACCAATGTTTATAGCAGCATTATTTACAATTGCAAAGAGATGGAAACAGCCAAAATGTCCATCAACAGAAGAGTGGCTAAACAAACTGTGGTATATACATACGATGGAATATTATGCATCTTTAAGACAGAATAAATTTATGAAGCATGTAATAACATGGATGGACCTAGAGAACATTATGTTGAGTGAGACTAGCCAAAAACTAAAGGACAAATACTGTATGGTCCCACTGATGTGAACCGACATTTGAGAATAAACTTGGAATATGTCATTGGTAACAGAGACCAGCAGGAGTTAGAAACAGGGTAAGATAATGGGTAATTGGAGCTGAAGGGATACAGACTGTGCAACAGGACTAGATACAGAAACTCAGAAATGGACAGCACAATAATACCTAACTGTAAAGTAATCATGTTAAAACACTGAATGAAGCTGCATCTGAGCTATAGGTTTTTTTTTTGTTTGTCTGTTTGTTTGTTTGTTTGTGTCTTTTTTTTCCTTTTCTTTCTTTTTTTTACTATTATTATTTTTATTTTTTTCTCTATATTAACAGTCTATATCTTTTTCTGTTGTTTTGCTAGTTCTTTTCCTAAATTGATGCAAATGTACTAAGAAATGATGATCATGCATCTATGTGATGATGTTAAGAATTACTGATTGCATATGTAGAATGGAATGATTTCTAAATGTTCTGTTAATTTCTTTTTTTCTTTAATTAATAAAAAAAAAAATATCAGCAGACCAAGTGAGAGATAGACAATTCAGTTTATGGTATGGGAGCAATTATAAACCATTTGAATAAAATATAAAATAGTAAAAAAAAAAAAAAAAAAGGAAAGAAAGGCAGCACACTAAATTTCCCTTTATCACAAGTTGCTAGTTTTCATCAAATAGAAGGTTCAGTGCCCACAGTTGTTTAAATAATCCTTTAACTATTCTTTCTCTTTTAAATTGATCAGAGCTCACTTCATTCAAGGACTGATAAACATCATTTACAAAATGCTCAGCAAATTTGTGACTATTTCTAATGATGTGGTTTTCCAAGGGCATAACAAGAAATCTTTCGCAAGCTGGTATAAATTAGCATTTTGGTCAGAGATCACAAGAATGAATCTACACGTTTTACCCAGTGGAAAGTCAGGATTGACTAGGAATGACGTTTAACACAGAAGTAGGCAATACACGGAAATTAACACTATTTATCGTGTACCTCCCCTGCATCTGTGGTCTTCCAGAGTCCTCTCTTTCATTGTCTCTTCATCACTAGCCAGCACCACTGGTCCCTCATTAGATTGTGATCTCTTCAAGGGAAGGGACCAAGTTTTGTTCATCTTTGTATTCATGGTGCTTTGTACATAGTAGAGGTTTGATTTGTTGAATGGAAGAACAGCCTTTCCTAGGGCCACATATAGAATTTATTATTTTTTACAGAGTGGGGAAGGGGGTGAAAAGAGAGAGAGGTGGGTAACTGTGGTTGTGGTGATCCTCATAATTACTTCATGATAGCTAGAACTGAAGCATTTGTTGGGCGAGGAAGGTAATAAATTATGTCTGGAGTCTTTCTTAGGCCACATCATTCAAGAGAGAAATGAAGAAGCGGTTATAAAGATCCAAGCTTGGACATGAAATGGGTGTAGAAGACTGAAACCCAGCTGGCCAAGACTCTTAGGGAGAGAAGGGATTCTTCAAAAAAAATCTCTGTTAGCATGGGACTAAATTGTAATTAGACCAATGGAAAGATGAAATAACACAGAAAGAAATTAAAATGCGGACACATACAGAACTGATCAAGAAAGGATTATCAAGAGACTGTTACCCAACTACTCATTTGCAAGTGAACATATTCTCACCCAACACTGTTTTCATTTATGATTGAATAGGAGCCCTAATTGAATAGTCCTTTGTGGTGTCCAAAATCCAATGCAGCAACTACTTGTTTTGTATGGGTTCATAAGTTTTCCCAGAATGAATTGTAAAACACTCATGTTTTCTGTGAACAGAGACAAGCTGGCTGTACCCCAGTTTCTGGCCATTTTATTAAGCAATAGATTCCCCACTTAATCCCTTGGTTTAAACAATATGCATTTAACACAAATTTGTGAAGTAGAAACAAACAGACACAGGCCAGTTACCCCAAGAAAGAAGTGAAAGTAACGTTTAAAAAAATTATATATATATATATATTTGTACATATATATTAAAAAGTTATATATATATAGATTTGAAACACATTGAATGGGTCAGAACAAAACCCCAATATAAATTAGTACAAATAAAAGTCCATCATTCTGGAAACATGATCTCAGACTGTATTTATCTTCTAAATAGAAAAAGGCGAGCACTAAATCTCTCCATATCAAAGTCCTATTTAAGAGAAAGAAATTGAAAATGCTAAGGCAATTAGACAGAGCTAAATCTTCCTTAGGCAAGTCTGCTATTGGTATTTATTTAGTTTCTTGATATATTTAATCATAACCTGGAAGATGGCTGACTAGCCCCAGTATAAAATGGTAATTCCAACATTGGTGTTTTCTGTTAACTCCATCGACCACAGCAAAAAAAAAAAAAAAAGAGGTTTCCATGCTGCTGAATTTTGTTGAAGCCAAGAGATAAACTGAAGAAGTAAATTGAAAGAATAAACAGTAATACTTCACTTACATGCACAATAAAAGATCCAGGAATCAGTTGTCAAGACAGCGCTTAAAAAAAACATCTCAGGACAGGCCACGGTGGCTCAGCAGGCAAGAATGCTTGCCTGCCATGCCAGAGGACCCCGGTTTGATTCCCAGTGCCTGCCCATGAAAAAAAAAAAAAGACATTTCACCATCAAAAGTCACCTTTGTCAAAGGTGCCAGGTGGTCAAAAAGCCTTTTCTTGGAATAATTAGTAATTAATGTTTGTTAACATTTAGTGCATACTTACAGTTCAAAAGATTTTCAGGGAAAATCTTATTTAGTCCTCAGAACAATCCTTTGAATCAGATAGTGATTTAATACTCACTTCATAGATAAGCAAATTGAGATACAGTTAGAGAGAAAGAAAGTTCTAAGAGGCAACCAGGATCAAACCTCAGATCTTTTAGACAATGCGCTATACAATTACAAGCAGTCTCTCCGTGGAATGGCAAATTGTTCATTGTAGACGCAACACAGTAAAGTTATCTATGAACCTTTAACTTCTGCTTTATGTTGCAGTATGGAATCTCTACCATGGAATTGAACTTTATACCTTTTCATTTGGTTTGCATGAAAGTTTTTTCTTAATTTTCTCCAAGATTATTTGAGAAAATGAATCATTGATAAATTATGTTAGTCTGTAGAAAACACTAGTATCCTCATTGGATTTTTGAGCCTCCTAGCCTCAAAATGCTTTGGAGGAGACTGGACTAAGAGTTTGGTGATTTCAAGTCAAGGACTTGTTTCATCAAATACCAGGAGCACCGTAAGCAAACCATGCCATTGCTCTGAAACAAGTTTTGCGACTTCAAAACAGACTTTTCCTGATCATTACTGCAATGCAAAGAGGGAGAGCTTTCGGAACTAGAGGGGACAGCATTGGAATTTTGTCAGGAGTCAAGTGACTTTCACAAATTAGCCAAAGATCTCCAAGCCTTAACTTCTTTGTCTGTAAAATGGGGGTGATAATAGAAATAACTCCACAAAACCAAGGTATAGATTGAATTAAGGGACTTTCCTTACTTAAAGTATTTTGGTATGTGGTAGTGAAAAAAAATTGCCAGAAAAATTCCTGAACATTGAGTTAACAAGCTGTCCTGGCTTTCCTACATACTGTCCCTTGGATATGCCTCTTCTCGTTTGTTTCCAGTAATGAAGATATATTTGTGCTAAGATATTCATTTTCTTGCTCCTGACCTCTCTTGCATTTCCCTGTCTTTGTGGCCAAAAAGCACATTATTTTAAAAAAATCTTCAGCAAAGTACCCCAGACCACATGGAGATTAACATGCCCTCAACCTTGTTAAAAGTAACGTGGGGCTCCAACCAACTAGTCTCAGACAAGAAAATTTAAGAAAATGGGACATGATCTTAATTGGTGAATTAAAAAAAAAGTTTTACAAATGCACATTTTGCTAAAATGTCTGACTGTGTGTTTATTGCATAACTGATAGAACCAAATAAAAAAGAGCATTCTTCACAGATATGCTAAATGTGGTAAGTTCAACTGATTTTCAAATGCAACTTTAATGATTAATAAAAGCAATGCAAACATATATGTTGCTATTATATGTACCTCAGACTCTTTCACCCAGATGCAGTCTTTAAAAAGACCAGAAATGAATGGTAATTTAAATCATAAAACTATATTTAACATACTGGAAATGAGTAGACTAGTGCATATAATATTTCCTTTCTATCCTCTTCTCGGTGACTATATTTCTTATTCTACCAATTTCTAGTTGTGTTCTCTTTATTTCCATCAGGTAAGAGCAGAGTGTTAGAATGAAAGGCCTTTAGATGGTAAGATAAAATGGAAAATGCATTAGATATGTCAAACTTGTCACTTGACTATTACTAGCGCAAGCATGTAATTTACTATCCAAACCAGGGCAATCTGAAACTTAAAGGGGCATTGATAATATACCAGAAAAACAGGAGCAAATCAGGACTTTCACAGACAAATCAAGATGCTGGTTGATTCGTCACTCAAATTGTGTTGGTTCAACCTCCAACCTGTTTTCTAATTGTCCACAATATGTCTAAAAAGTATCCAAAATACATCTGCCGTTCCATCCCCTCTCACTATCCCTAGTATTCTACCACAAAGCTCCTCTTCTTTCTATCCTGGATTGCTTCCTAGTCTAGTAGTTGTCATTTTGCTGCCACTCTTGCCCTCCCCTTCTCCATCGCAGACAATTTTCCACATAACAACTAAAAATATCATTTTAAAGCAGTGATTCCCAACTGGGGGTGATTTGGAACTATAACCCCCCTACCTCCAGGAACATTTAGCAATTTCTGAAGACAATTTTGATTGTCACGACTCAGGGGCTCTACTGGCATCTAAAGGGGTAGAGGCTAGGATTGCTGCAAAACACCATACGAGGTACCCATTAGACCCTCAGAACAAAGAACCATTTAGCCTAAAACATGAATAGTGCCCCAGCTGACAAATTCTGCTTTCAAGTTGGAATCAGGTCACATCACACCTGGTTAAAGCCTTCCAACACATGTAAAATATAAACTCTCACTTTACCACATCAGACACTTTCTTATGCTTTCTTACCTTTTATCTGCCTGAATCCTACTTCTCTTCAGTTTCCTAACCACTGAAGGCAAAATGATTTTCTTTTCTGGGGTGTGAACCCCAGCCAGGGTTTCTGCCTAGAATGGCCTTTTCCTAGGTCTTCATGTGGTTGATTCCATCTCATCCTTCATGTCTCCGCTCACCAGCACATTCTGAGAAGGATGTCTCTGATTGCCTATAGCTGAAGCAGCATGTATTCTTCCCCACGCTCTCCCCTGTCACCCCCATTCTCATTACCAACTACTTCTATTATCATCGTAGCACTTTTCCAACAAATTATTTCATTTATTTACTTGTCTCCCTATGTTTAATCCATTAGAATGTGAGCTGCAGAAAAACCAGGGCTGTTTTCTTCTTTGCTATATCCCCAGGGCTCATTGCAGAACAGGGCCTGGCAAAGAGCAGGTAGGCAATAAATGTTTGTCATTGGAAAAACTTTTATAATAAATTAATCTGGTTATACCAAAAAGGACTCTGAAAATCAGGGGTAAGTTCAACTGATTCCCAAATGTCAATTTAATGATTAATAACAGCAATGACAGAATCAGTAACAGCAGCTATCATTTACCAAGTGTTTACCAAGAGCTGGGCGCTGTGATTAATCACTCATGGTATTATCTTCAGTTAGTCCCAACTCACCATTTACACTCCAGCCACACTGAGTGTTGGCATTCATTGCCATGCCATGCTCTCTATACAATTCAGGCCATGCACGTGCTGTGCTCTCCAACCGAGACCACCTTCTCCGTCTTCACCCTTCCGTTGCTTGGCCCGGCTCATATGAGAAATGGTACTTGGGGTCTGTATTCCCATAGCACTATTTACTTGCCTTCATATCCTCCACAGACTAAAAAACTATTTAAGGAAAGTATAGCCCCACTGCCTGGTCCATATTTGTAGGATTTATGAATGTGGCAAGAATTATTTTTTTTTGGTTTACTGTGCAACAAACCTAACCATACAGAGGTTATATTTCTCAAGTTCAAATCATTTGTGTGTAACTATGATTCAATGTCAGGCCCATCAGTGTATTGTTACCACTTTCTATTTACACATGTGGCCTTGGACATCTTAGTTCTCCTCTTGGAGTCTTGTTTTGTTCATTGATAAAATTCTTGGTGTGTGCTGGGATGGGGAACCAGTGGTAGACAGGATGAAATCTGTGGCTCATTTCAGCTCTAAAGCTTGATAAGTGCTATTGTGGGAGATGTTTCACAGGTAGAAAATATTTGACAAATAGACAAAAATATTTTCCTTAGAAATTGAATGGAAAATTCTCAACACAGAGTCCAAGAGCATATGAAACACTTCTCTACATTCAGCATTGCCTCCTCCACTTATGCAATTTTGAAAAAGAACCATTCTTCCACTTTTTAGGAATCCTCACTCTCACTCTAATGGCAAAAACAGGATAGGTCTGCTCTTTTTCTATATGAGAATTTCAGTTTCTTAGTAGGTGAAACCCCTCAGCTTTCAAGCTCCTTGTTTATCCACTCAGGAAACTGGTTTACTGCCTCACAAAGCAGCACACCCATGCGATTAGCACTTAATTAGGGCCTACTCAGTAGCTGGGCTACAGGCTCAGGTTGAGTTAACTTACACAAAATAAGTCTGGGTTTGGTTTGTTTCTTTTTGGATTGCAAGGCAGAGAAATTGTACATGTACCCTTCACTATAGATTTCACTTATTCTGAAAGAACACAAAAATGTCATCCACTTCCCTTTCAATGTCAATGTAAAAAATAGTACTTGGAATCTAATATCAAATCCCTCCCTCTTAAGAAAAGCCTTTAAACAATTGGCTAGATAGGCTTACTTTTGTATTTAAGCGTAAGTATTGCTTTATTTTGCTAATTGGTAAATCACTTAAAAATTTATGAAAATGGTTAGCTGACTGTGATATAAATTATAACAGACTTTTGGGGCTTATCTATTTTAGTTAAGAAGTTTGCCAGTTATTTCCAAGATGAAATGAGCATTTAAGATGAAATATGAAAAAGACTCCTTTTCTCAGGTATTGTAGCTAGCTTCCATGATGCTCCCCTTATAATCATGCCCCGTGTGTCCCCTTCCACATCATACCAGGGTTGGTCTGTGGGTATAATAGCATAAGCAGAAATGATACGTCACTTCTGAGCATAGGTAACAAATAGCACAGCAGCTTCCTGCTTGCTTTGTTTTTTTCTTTCTTGAATCACTTGCTCCTGGGGAAGCTGGCTGCCTCACTTGTGTGGTGAGGAGCGAAGGCTTACAACCAACAACCAATGAGCAACTGGACTTGGTGCAAGTGAGCTTGGAAGATCCTTCAGCACCAGTCAAGCCTTCAGATGACTGCAGCCCAGGCCAATACCCTGACTACAATCTCAAGAGAACCACACAAATAAGCTGCCTCTGAATTCCTTATCCAGAAACTCTGAGCTAATGACCGTGTTGTTTCTAGCCACTACATTTTTTATAATTTGTCAGACAGAAATAGATAGCTAATACTGCAAGGAAAGAAAACATTTCATTTATCGTTTATATATTCTTTCCCCTTTATTAAAGCTAAAAAAAGAGATGGCAACCATAGAGGACCACATGGTAGGAAAATATTACTATTTTTAAAAGAGCTTAAAAATATATAAAAATATGATTCTGGAATTTTTAGTCACATGAAATTTTGGGGAGTAGCTTACAGAGTATTTGATTACTAATATTTAAAAGGATATAAAGAAAGGGGAGGGTATTGGGGCAAAGGAAGCAAGAACAACTGGAGAAATGAGTCCCAAAGGAAAGGAAAGGGAGACATTATAAAAATGGTAATCCAAAGCAGAAGTTTTGAAGAGGTTTACATATTTGTTTTTGTGGTTTTGGTTGAGGAAACTTCTCTTTTTTTTTCAAATGAAAGCTTTTGTGGAACCCTGAGCCAATATGCCCTTTAGGAGACTCAGGGAAAAAAGAAACTAGAAAGAGAATGGGGAATAAGGGAATTGAACAGGCCTCCATTTCAAAGTCTATCATACAGTGTTAAATAGAAAATATTCTTACCTGATTCCTAATCTCAAAGAGAAGCTCTCAATATTTTGCCATTCAGAATGATGCTCAGTATAAAATTTTGGGAGGTTCTCTTTATCACATAAGGGACATTCCTCTTATTGTTGCTATGGTAAGCATATTTTTTCATAAATAAGTATAGAATTCTAGCACCACTGTTACACAAAAGCGAACAGAACCAGGCTTACTTACCCCAGGCCTTATAAACCAGAAACCTCTGACTTTCTCCAGCTGTGTCCTATCATAAGGGTAAATCTGTTGACCTCATTCCAACTTAAAGAATACTATTTTAGCCCTCTGTATTCCTTCTATATTTGTGTTTTGGAATCAAAATGTGAGCATTATAAATGCATACAAAGGCAATATGAGCACTTTAAATTGTATATCTCTACAACACATTTTTTTCTCTTTTGAAATTGTTAGTATCGAAGAAAGAAATAATAGCATGAAAAAAATGTCATGTATGAAGAAAAAAATAAAAATATGATGACTTCATTTCTGTTGTGGAGGCCAGCAGGCAAATTTGGTTTTATCCATATAACTATTTCTTAAAACATGAATTCATTGCTAACATTTAAAAATCAGAAAATTTCATATAAAGGGTGGATTTCAGGGTTGTCAAAATATTTAATGACAGAGGGCAAGCATTTCCAAATGAAAATAATTAGCTAGAGTCAGATGCTAGTCTATGAAAAATTCTCCCAAATTTTATAGCTTATGTATGATGAACGTTTTACCAAAAAGCAACAAATTTCCTCAATTTTATATGACGTTAGCAATATTAAGCATTGGAATGGAAACAAAATCGTCTAGATGATCAATCATAGAAAACAATTGATCTGTCATGCAAAGGGAAAGATTCAAACATGTTTCTTTATACTGCAGAAAATATTATAAAATCTTTGTCAAATAAAAAGGCAGTCATTGTATGAAGCCAAAAATGTTGCAAACATTATTATACATGGATGTCAAACATTTAAACAAAAATATTTTGTTATTTTTCTGAGTTTTATGATATCTGAAGGATTGTAATAATTTGTAATTTTTTTGGTAATTTCTTTGCTCATTCTTAATATGTATTCACTTTTATCTCATTTTATTTTCATAATATTGTGTTGATTTTCTTAAAAGATCCCACAAAACTTGTGTTCATCCCTGGCAGTTATTACTTGAGAAAGAGAAAAATGAAGAACAATTGTGACTTGCTAGATAATTCAAGACTATCATTTGTATAGCAAGAAATTAAAGGATGCCTTGGAAAACTTAATGAAGCCCTAAAATATTTCAACAAAATCAATCCTCATTGTGATCATTCTACGAAAGTCACATATGAAGTAAAAATTGCTATTAAGCAATTTTTTTTGAAAAAAAACAACAGAAAAACAACAAAAATCCAATATTTACTCTAAAATTTGGATTCTACTTTAAACCCAATCACTTTAGTGACCGATTTTTTAAGTATTATAGATTTCAAGGTAGTTTATAAGATGAAACCATCATACATAGCTAAATGAATAGTAGAAAAATAAAATTACTTTCTGGGAACTCAAAAACCACTTTTCTGCCTTTTCCCTGCATCAAATAGCAGATGAGAGGAAAAAAAAGAGGTGTGTGTGTGTGGGGGGGGGGGGTTGCACATGATAATAGAGAAATAAAAAGGAAGAAATATGGTAGCTTTATTCATAATTGACCCAAATTTGGAAACCTTCAAAATATCCTTCAGTAGGTGAATGGATAAATAAACCATGGTACATTCATACAATGGAATGTTGGCCAGTAATGTAAAGAAATGAGCTATGAAGCCATGAAAACACATAGAAGAATCTGAAGTGCACATTGCTAAGTGAAAGAAGCCTGTCTGAAAAGGCTACATACTATTTGATTCCAACTATAAAACCTTCTGGAAAAGGCAAAACTATAGATTTAGTACAAAGGTCAGTGGTTGCCAGGCGTTCAGAATCACTAGGTGGACACAGGGCATAATTAGGGCAGTGAAACTACTCAGTATGATACTGTATGGTGGATTCATGACATTATGTATGTGTCAAAGCACTTAAAACTGTACTCCAATGTAAATTATGGGCTTTAGTTAATAATAATAATGTGTCAATATTGGTTTGCCATGAATTATAGCAAATGTTCCACACCAGTGCAGGATGATAAACTGAGGAAACAATGTGCAAGGGAGGGGGTATTTGGGAACTCGGTTTTTTTCCACAATTTTTCTGTAAACCTAACGCTGCTCTAAAAAATAAAGTCTGATTTTTTTTTTTTAAAGGAGAGAACAATTTAGGGAATGAACAAAGGAGATAAAAAGGGTTGGTGAAAGTATGTAAACATTCCCATGCCAGATGATGTTACACATGCTGTCTGATTTTGGGGAAACAATGTTTCCTCAAAACTCTTTAAGGCTGACATTATTCTTATTTTTCCAGACTGAGTAAACTGAGTCCTAGTTACACAGGTTGTCCAGCCCTGCAAAGATGGTTAATAGCAGAGCTGAAATTCAAAGTCAGTCAGGTATGTCTCAAAGCCTTCTCATTTTCTAAATCACTGTGCTATCTTGTGGGTCTCAATTCTGACCGAGCAGAGTCAATTGCGTGTGATCGATGACCTCACATGGTTGCATTTCGAAAGTTTTCCTTTTGCAGGAATCTAGAGTGACTGAGGCATTACTTATGAACCAGGACCTGAATTACGAATTCATCATCATTGCAAAGCAACCACATCAATCAAATTTCTGCAGAAGAGAAACAGTGCAGATTCTGAACAAAACAGAGAGAACAGCATCAGCCACTGGGTATGGCTTCTGTATTTTGGCCTTCGATACAACTCTCCCTTCCTGTATTCAGATTCTTGCCATCTTGAGCAATTAACTTCTCTCTTTGAAGAAGGGAGGATCTTGAAAATGTTTTCTTTTCTGTAGCATACTGATGAAGGGCCAGAGTGTACGAGTCAGACAGATCTGGACCCGTTCCTGCCTTCCAACTGACTAGTTATTTAGCTTGAGTAAATTCTTAACTACTGAAAACCTGAGTCTTCTAACCTCTAAAATGTGGGGAATAGTACCTGTTTTGTAGGGGTCTATGATGCTTAAATGAGAGCAAAAATAAAGCATTAACTCAATACCTGACGTACAACATGAATCATCACTATTGGGCTTCAATTATCATAATGCTAGTGAAAACAAAACCGATGCTTAAAATAAACTATTTGTTTTGAAGCAAACACAAGTCTGATTTTACTCTAGAATTCTCTCCAAAACTTTTCAGTCCATTCCCAAAGAAACATAGAACCGAGTTTCCAGACATTTTCTCCAATTGTATTTATTATGAATTCCAAGAACCCTTCAGACTAGAAAAGAATGGCAGATACAGTGCTCTCCTTGGGAAGTTGTAGCTACTCGAAGTGATCTGGGGAAGAAAACAGTCATTGGCAAACCAGCATCTCACTCAGAATTCAGACAAAGTCCTCTGTTCTTCAAAAAACAAGATGCAACCCCCAACCCAGCTCCCCCAGACTCAGCATTCAAAACTGTTAGAGCAAGTTTTGGTTCCTTTTTTTTCTTTTTCCACATGGGCCGGCATCAGGCAGCAAACCCTTGCCTCCAGCATGACAGGTGAGAACTCTGCCGCTGTGCCTGTGGGTTGCTTTTTTATCACTGCCCAACTTGGAGTCTTACTTTTCACTCTATAGTGTAGGACTATTCTTCTAGGAAAATGGTTTCGTTTTAGGTTTGGCAATGAGAGCTTCAGTTCAGTTCAGCTAAGCTTATTTCTTTTGTTCAAAGGAGAGAAGCTGTTTACAAATAATCTGTGTATAATTAGTACCTGGTTTTACAACTGTTTTATTTTTATTTCCTCTCTTCCTTGTACAAGCCATCTGGGAAAGCCGATTACTCCTTAGTCATTACAAGCTAATATGCAGTGTAGGTAGGCTGAATTTTGAATCTCTCTGTTAATGCTGGTTAAATACTTAAAACTAATTAGACCATTTTAGTAGGGGTCATTTATTATCTAATTCTTCTTCAGAAAGCACCTTATAACTCATAGTGAAAAATGCCACCGATTCTATATTTATAAATCTTAGTTCACGTGTTCAAGTTCTGTTGTGCAGATGTGTAAGACAAAGGTAATTCTAAATGGAAGAAAATTACATTCACGCATATAATGTTGCCACTAATTAATGCAAATCTTGAGTCTTCAAAACACTTCTTTAAGGTTCCAGACAAACCTTAAAATCCCGGATACTGAAACACTTTTCATATATCTCCATTATTTCTACATGTAAACACATGAATGAATATCTTGCACTCATGATTGGTCAGATGTAATGTAATTCTGACAGCAATTGTTACTGTGCAAAGTTTTTACACCTATCTTAAATTTAATCCAAAGAATCCACCAACCTCCAAATCTCAAATGGGTTAACTATGGTTTACAATTTAAAAGTTTAGAAGTACTCATCAGCTTCTAAAGAGCAGCGGATTCCAAAATCAACTTCAACTTCTCTTTTATGTTCCTTTGAGATAAGTAAGAAATGAACATCTACTTAAAATGGAATTCATGTTACAGATATGCATGCAGCCTTCTTTCTCTCCTGTAGGAGCAAATCCATGCTTGCTTAAATTTTTGTCTTTATTCTCAGTACCACAGTGTTTTGGTTCATTATGTGAAATGCAGATAAGGATCTTGAGTTCCTCCTGGGAGCTGCAGTACATTCTAAAGATCCAAATGAAAATTAAAATGGATTAGGATTTCTGACTGATTCTAGTAAACACTCATGTACGTACGTAAAAAAATAATAATATAGAAAAAAGACTAAAAAAAAAAATGTAATGGGCTTTCCGGTAGCATGTTAGACATACAACTTCTAACTCACCTACTCTCTTGAATTTGCACATGGTTCTGTGCAGAGGTGTCTTAAAACCTTATTAATGCATTTAATTAAAGTAATGACGGAGAATTTTCACAGCATCTAATGAAAGAAAACAAAGATTAAATTTAAGCTAATCAGCTTTGAAATGTAAACAAGCACATTCAATCACTAAATGATTCTGTTTGTCTTTAACAGGTTCTTAGAAGAGAGCCTAATAAACATCTCATTTTATTCTTGGTTTGCCCCGAATGTTCATTGGTACCAAAGGGACTTTTTGTGCCTGGTATATAAACCCATTCCAAATTTTTGATGAATAGAGGCAAGCCGTTAGCCAGGATTTTTCACACAATAGATTCTAAAACAGCTCATGGATATTTAAAAAGGAAAGACATAAAAAATTACAATGAAAAAGAAAGTGGGCACCAATAAAAAAAGATTGTCTCAGACCTTCTGTCCCAAGACATTAGGTCTCTGCTTTGCAGAGACTGATCAGTCTTTTTCACAGCAGAAGACAGCATTGCTAGCTTTCCTGGTAAACATATCAGCAGTGGGTTTTGGAATGTTTCTAGCAGTCACACATTCCAGAACAGAGGGAAACATTTTCACATTTTGCAGAGTTTGGAGATGAAAGAACCAATTTCAAGGTTGATGAAGGAAGACATCAGTCGGCAGGTGTCAAACAGCACTGATGTAATAAATCTTCTACACCGTTTAGTAGCAGGAATCAGAAGCCCAGAACCGTTTCGACACCAGGAAAAATCTGGTTGATTCTGGGCACTCTTCCGCAAATAGTCAAGGGCTCAATTTGTTGGTTTGTTTTGTTCTGTGGTTAGAAGGGTTTTGCATTTCTAATTGAATGTAAGTTATTTAGATGGATCTCCAGAAGTTGCCTCAGGGTCTTGAAACATTTCCTTTGCAGCAACTCATGGTAGAAGAGGGAGGAATTCCCTGTCCAGACTCATGCTTCCCCACCATTCTTGGCATGCTTTATTTCACGTCATCATTTCTCTTCCACGCAATAAGACCTATTAGCAAGCAATTGATGGAGAATTATATCATTATTGAAGAATCAGTTCTACTTTATAACAAAAAATGAGCCTTTCCCAAATTCAGGGATGTTGTCTGTTATCATTTATTCATTAATTCAACAGCTATTTTAGGGCTTCACTTATGTGGCAGGTACTATTCTAGGTACTGGGGGTGTCAGTTATCAGATTATAAATTACCTGCAAAACCCCTCAAAAGTGAGCTTATTCACCAATTTATTAAATATTGAGCTGGTTCAACTTTTCATTCTCTACACAACAGTCAGGATTATATTTTTTTAGAAAGTAAAAAATGCAATTATTTAATTCTTCAGCTTCAAACCTGTCAATGGTATTCTTTGGCCTCAAGATAAAATCTCAAATCCTCTTAATGGTCATGACTCCCTGTTCAGCATGGTATCTGCTGCATCCCCAGTGCCCTCCTACAAGGCACACATCTACCAGCACCTCCAATACCACACTGTACTACCAAGGCATCCTTTCAGCTTCTTAAATGCATCAATCCTTTGCAAATTAGTGCGCCCATCTCAAGCAGAGCACTCTCTTTCTTTTTTTGGTAAACTTGTCTAAATATTTTTGTCCTACAGATTTCAGTTTAAGTACAACTTCCACAAGGAAATCTTGCCCAATTTTCCAGACTAGGTTGAATGCCTCTTTTACTTGTTCTTACAACTCTTTGCCCTTTTTCATAGTAGCACTTGATCTCAATTTTAATCAAGTATACATTTGTTTAAGTAATTGTTTGAAGCCCATTTTCCAGTGAGCCAAGAGACCCCGTCTACCTTTCTCCCTGCTGCTTCCTCAGTGGGCATCCCACTAAGGTATATGGAGGACCTCAAGAAATATTGTTGAATTATTACATGAAAGAACTTCATGGGCTCCATAGGTCAATGGTTTTCAAGCCATTCTTAGTCATAGGGCCCCTTTATGCTAACTGATAATAGTGGGAACCAGGTTTAACTCACGCACCAACTGGTATTTTTTAAGGCCACTGTGAAAAAAAAAGGCAGCTTTATGATCATTCCATGCAATGCAGTAATATTCAGTAATTGAGGAATAAAGGACTGAACTGCCACATCAAGGATGAACCTCAAAAATATTACCCTGTAAAAGAAGCTAGACACACAAGAGACTACATATTGTATGATTCTATTTACATGAAATGCCAAGAAAAGGCAAATTTGTGGAGATAGAAAATAGATTAGTGGTACCCTTGTTGTATTGGCTGGAGAGAAAGGCCACATCTGAGCAACAAAAGTGCTTCTATTGGGGATGACAGGCCTAATTTTAAGTAGGCTTAGCCTATCCTTTGTGGCGTTAAGTTTTATATGAACAAACCCCAAGATTGGGGGCTCAACCTATTGCTTTGATTGTCCCCACTGCTTGTGAGAATTCCAGATTGACTTTTAAGCACACTGAGCTCGTACTGTTTCCTAATGGTTTTGCAGCAATCATCTTGTCTAGGGATGGCCAACCTGAAGTGAATACGGCCTTTATAAAAGCACTATAAGTACATCTGATAGATAATTAAAGATTAGCTGAAGGATTCTCAGTCACAAGTTTTACACTTTCGAAGACAGACCCTCTAAAATCTCTTTGTGGTAGGAAAACATTGTGGAAAAGATAAAACTTCGAATAGGGAAATGCTGCCTCTGTGGATAAAAGAGAAGAAACTTTGAAGAAACAAATGGAGAACATCACACTTTTTCAGGCAATTACAGAGTTTGGCTGAAATTCAGCTTCAGGCTTATCTTGCAGGAAGAAATTGTAAACACTTCAAAGTCCTACCCAGTGTTATAGCTGTCACTTAATCTCCCCAGCACATCCATTTCAGAAAGTTTAAAGTTTCAGAGTACACTGCTGAAGATTTCTGTAATTAGAGTAAAATGTAGCTGTGAATGCCTACCGTGCCTTTTTTTTTGTTTGTTTCTTTTGATATAGTGAGTAAACTAAAGTGCAGAAAAAGAGCAAGGACCGGGATCTTCTTAAGCCACATAGCAAAGCACCGTGGTTCACTTCTGAGCAAGGTGAAGTGACCCCCCAATTAAAGATATGTAATTATTTATTATATCAAGTTAGACCTGCTATCCATTCCTACTGTGAACTCTAAAAAAATTCTCAGAAAAGAAGGTAATGTTAGAAGGATGGACTATAATCCAACAACTTAGAGTCAGAAGTTTTCACAGAAAATAAATCAGATCTAACATTTCATTCTATTTTTGGAATTTTTTTTTGTGAGGGATGCTTATTTGAAATTTTTTCTGTACAGTCTGGACCTCAAAAATATGTATAGGAGAAAAAGAAGGTACATTTATTTTATTTAAATTTTTAATAATAAAATATTTTGGGTAGTGCAATGTCCATGCTAAAGAGCAAAGCTTTCATATATTTAAAGTGACAAAGCAATAAAAATGTATACATGCAAAATATATATAGTCACTTTTTAAAATTTACTTTTTTATACTTAATGTTTCCATTTACTCAATATGAAAATGATTCTTTTACTTTTCCCCCTAGATCTGACTGCTTTACCTTGTAATTAATATAAACTGTTGTAAACTTCTATGCTGCATTTTCCCTTGCATGGGCAAAGAACAGACGGCAACAACAGTTCTGTATAGTAACTTACCTGAGCAAGGCAGATCATATGTTCTGATTAGGATTTGAAACACAGAAACTGAATATTGGGTTTGAATTATTCACCCACATCTTCCAGCATTTAAGGTGAAAGTATGTCATGTAACTTGTCACATTTCTTCAAGAATTCTCAGGGGCCAGATTGGGCATTGGTTCTTGTCTTCTGCCATAGCCAAGGATACCCATTAGAACTCCTAACCTGACCATAAGCCTTTTATAACTCATAATGAAATATGAAAATAAAATCCCCTCTTGCTTCAAAATAATGACAATGGGTGATTTTCTTGGGTTCCACAGCATTCGTAGATGTTTTAAATGGAGGAGTTTCATATTAGCAGAATAGAGAATGCCTGGTTCTTCACTTCTTTGCCCTGGTTTCCACGTCCAAGCAGTGGTGAAGGGGTCAGCCTGCTTTGGTATTATCTTCCAGTTTGAGATGTGCCATTGAGTGTGTTGGGGAAGGAACTAAACCACACTCCAATATGTAAACTGTTCAAGGTGTTGGAACCTCTCTGGACTTAATTTTTAATTTATAAAATAAGGTCCTTAAGAGCTTTTCTAGTTCAACAACAGCAACAACCCAATGGTGATCCTCCTCACATGGCAGCTCACAACCATGGACAGTCTAATCTCTGTCCTTTCACGCTTGGTTGCTGTAGACCATGGATGAGGAAGCCAGCAATATGTACCTGTAGTCAAAACCGAAAACACCTTGGCTAGGAGAGATTCTGCCCAAAGCATAGCCATATACAGAGCATTAAATGTCTACAAGTGTTCCTTTTTTATTTATATTGTTAATCTTTTTGTTTGTTTTTTTTTTACATAGGCAGGCACTGGGAATGGAACCTGGGTCCTTGGGCACGGCAGGCAAGCATTCTTGCCTGCTGAGCCACTGTGGCCCACCCTATATTGTTAATTTTTTAATCAGGCTTTCTTAATTGTAATTTGCTGCCTATGTGTGAACATGGTATGCTATATGAGGGTATGTATATAGAGACAAAATTAAAACTTTTAATAATAATTTGCTTTAGTGAACAGACATATAGAACAGATGTTGCCTAAAGTTGACAAGTGTGTGTGTGTGCATGTGTGTGTATAATTAACCCATGTTTTTTTGCCTGTCTGACATCTATCTCCACAAGGTTCTGATATTAGTTCCTCCCCCAATTTTGCCATTGACATGAAACCCTCAATTTTTAGGCCATGTGGAAATTGATAGGCTTGACCTCACTCCAGGTTCCAGAGGTAGACAAATGACCCAAAACAGTGCAGCAGACCAGTTTGTGTCTCTGGCCACACTGACTAGTTAAGAAATGGGCATATTATGAGCCAGAACAATGTGATTTGATTCTTGGACATTATTGGATGTATTAGGAATAATGCAGAGCTTTGCTATTCTACTAGAATTTGTGGGGTGGTGGGATGTAGTCTGGAGTCACTTGATGTGTTCTTGACTCTATGAGCAAAACTTTAAACAGAAAAGGCCAACAAAGTAAAAAGCAGAGCCTGGAGATTGGAGAGACAGAGATTTGAAGGCAGTATTTGAGCCTCAAACTTAACCAATCCTGAACTCTCCACCAGACTCTTCAGTTCTGTAAGCCAATATATCCCCCCTTCTTATACAGCCAGTTTTGTAGGACTTGGAGACTCGTAATAAAAATGGGTCAGGTTTACCAGATATCTTATTGGTCCCCTCTTTACTTCCTCTGTATGCACCTTCCAGAGTGAACTCTGGGAAACCTTTCTGGGATCTGTTTAACTCAAGTTTGGTGAACAACCTGTGTACTGTCATACCGCTAATCACATTATATTGTTATTGTTTTATTAACATCTGTATTTCCTCTACTGTGTTTTGAGCTCTGTGAGGTGAGGAAACTTGTTTTTCTATCCTTGTATCCTCAGAACCTATTAGAGTCTTTTGGCAAACATTTGATGACTGACTAAATATTAGGCAATGAATTCATAGCCTTTCAAAATTTTGAAGATAGGGTTGACAATCCTTAGTCTTCATGTGTCTGGGCCAATATATTTAAAATATATTTTAAATTTACTTTGACCCTTTAGTTAACCTAATCTCCCTTATATCCCTCTCTCCACCCCTATCCCTACAGTGGTTGGTCTCTATCAATCTCCCATTTAGGAGAGTTTAATTAATTTATTCATTCATTCAATAATAGTTTGTGTCTTCTATGACTCAAGAATGGAGCTAGGCATGAAGAATACAATGGGAATTAAACAAGTCCCCTGCTCTCAAAGACTTTACAGTCCAGTGCATAAGACTAATGAAGAATAATTACAAAAGAGTATGATTTGTGTTATAACTGCAATAAAGTAGAGGATACCTATGGCAAGACATAGGAGAATTACCTTTCCTGGTTTTAAGAGTCCCCTGGATGCCTGCAGAAGGAAATGACTTAAGGTTTAATGCTGAGGTGGGAGTAGATATAAGCCTGGACAAGGAAGAGTGAGGGAGTGTTCCAAGCAGATTGATCAGTTTTCTGAATTAAATAGTGTGATAGTTAAGTTCATACTTCAACTTTGACAGCTGACGGTGTCCAGTCGTTTGGTCAAGCAAGAATTGACTTGTGTTACTGGGATATTTGGTAGCCATAATCATCGCTAAGTTGAATGCATCTATGGCTGAATATACCTATAATCTCCTGATTGCCTTCAACAATGAGAGACATCTTAATTATTTGAAGGCTTTAAAAGGAGAAGTGATGATTTCAGCAGTTGGAAGGGAGAATTGCCATCTCTACTTCAGCCAGCCAACTCCTCCTGGAAAATTCATCAAAAACCGTCAGAGTTCCTAGCTTGTGGCCTGCCCTACAAAATTTGGACTTGCCCATTCCCACAGTCAAATGAGACAATTCTTCTAGAAATCTCATAATATTTACAGATATTTCCTGCTGACTCTGTTTCCCTAGAATACCCTGACTAATAGACATAGCAGTAACAATTGAGAAGCATTAATATGAGGTATCTGCTTATCAGGAAGTTTCTCTTCCAGCAACAGAAGAGCAGTTTTTAAACATTTAAGTTTCCACTTGTTATCTAGTACCTTTATACCCATCATCTCTCCTTGTAAAATGTCCCGAATTATGATATAAATTGCTTAGTTCATTGTATCTTATTGCCTCCCTCACAAAATTATCCAAGAAGGATTTCTCTTGGACTTTGAAAGGGTCTTCTTAAACATTTCAAAGCTCCTGGAAAGTGACAATAAAAATAACTACGGTTTATTGAGTTACTATTATTAGTAACTGTGATCAGGGCTTTCCCTGTGATTTAGGTAATTTGTAAATGAAAAACCTGAGACCAGCGACTGACCCATATATCATCCATCTGATCAAAGGAAGATCTGGGATAAGATCCCAGATGAGGTTTGAAAGTCTGTCTTCTGAACCACTGCACCATTCTAACTTTCTCCCTTATCAAATCCTTTCTCCCCTAATACCTGGCTTTGAAATAATACAAGTCTTATGGAAAGGACCATTTGGGAAGAAAGGGTTAGTAAGTGAGGTGATCTTAAAGCATGAGCCAGTGGCAGCAGCCTTGGACTATTGCTGTACTAGGGTTTTCTTTCGTTCATCAGTATGGGAAGTGATTGTGCTGAGTGTAAAGAAGAAATGTTGCAGACAGGAAGGAAAGAAGATTAGGGAATGAGTTATTGTCAAATTGAATTGATTTCATCTACTTTGACATTGTATTCAAGAGTAGGACTTACTTGTTCAAATTGCAAATACATGATTTTCCAACATTCATCATCTAATGCAGGAGTCTGTATTCCCATAGTAGCCTATTAAAGTATAGTCATTTGGCAGGATTTGTGATACTTCTCTAGTCAAGAATCAGATTATTTTTATTTTAGTCTTTTTGGGCATAAAACAATGTGTTGACTGAAAGAACAGTTTAGATGACTAGCTTTTTAACTATACTTTTTTTTGTTTTGTGTTTTGGAATAGGCAGGCACTGAGAATCAAACCCAGGTCTCTGGCATGGCAGGCGAGAATTCTGCCACTAAGCCGCCGTCACACCAGCCTAACTATAGACTTCATATCATTAATGGTCTGATATTTTGACATAGCTGATGCTATGTGCTGTTATAGGCTTACCAGAGTGAGAGAATCAAATGAAATAATAAGGTTATAGAAAACAAAAAGCTAAAGGATCAAAAATAAAGAAGAAAATAGGGCATTGATATTTGTAAAAAATATAAAATATAAAGTTTTTTTGACATTTCAATAGCACAAATCTCCTATCTGCTTTGTTGTATGGAACATGGAGTACAGGGTTGAATGATGGTAATTTCAGAAAAATAGAAGTGAAAATCACAGATGATAAGAAATGTCACTTGCATGAATTCCAGTGGCAGTAAGTCCCTGATTTTAGGGTCAATTGATTTTAAATGGTCACTTTCAATCCAGATTCAAAAAATTTTAATTTCACATAAAAGGGTAGAGCTAGCTACTATACTGAACAACATTATTGAGGTTAATCTATTACTTAAAAGTCCATGAGGCCGATTTCTCATCAGTAGTTGGCTCTCCTCCAAACCCTTTTACACTTATGGTTCTTCCTTTTACATAGGTAGCTTCCAGTTTGTCACATTCATCTGCATTAGGCTAGAGACAGAGGAGAGAAGATGGAGAAGGCTCACTCATTTGAATGAACAATACTTCTCTTTACTCATTATGATGGTTAGGTTCTGGTGTCAGTTTGGCCAAGTTGTCTGGTCAGACAAGCACTGACCTGACCATTACTGCAAGGTTGCTGGTTGATCAACCAGAAAGTGTATTAAATCATCAGTCAGTTGATTGCATCTGTAGCTAATGTCTCCCACTAATAAGATAATCCAATTAGTTGAAAGCCTTTAAGGGAGAAGAGAAACTTTTTCACTGCTTCCTCAGCCAGTGAGCATCTCCTGTGTAGTTCGTTCAGACTGTTCATTGGAACTGCCAGCTTCACAGTCTGTCCTGCAGATTTTGGATGCTTCCATTCCCATGGCTGTGTGAGACACCTTTATAAATCTCATATTTATGGATCTCTTCTGTTGGTTGTTCTTTTAGAGAACTCTGACCAATGCATTCATATTCACGTGGCTTCACTAAAGAGATTTGGAACTGTAGCTTCTGCTGGATGTTGCTTCCCAGAAAAGCTCTATATGACATGGGTGAGCACACGCATTTTGGTGAACAGTTAGCTGGCTCTACATAGGAAGCAACAGAGAAGCAACTTCCTGGTCTTCTCTGATCATCTCACAAATTTAGCAACATAGCAACAACAATTAAAATCTCTTGTAAGTCTCCCAACTTAGTACAGATGTTAGAATGGCAAAATTTGTAATATATTTATAATGGAGGGATGGATGGATAGCTAGAGATGGACCGATAGATGTACAGACATTCAAAGAATTTATTACATATAAACCACTTAGATAATGTAGATACATGAGATTTTTCAGCTCATTGATATTATCTTCATTATCATTTTTTCAATTTAATAGCAAGATAAACTTAAACTTTAAATATCCTAACAACAATTTTATCTGAAAAAAACTTTCTCTTTAATATCATATTCTAGCTCTTATTTTTGTATTTATAAGAGCATGTGCCTCTATAAATAAAATCTCTACCAGCTTATCACTTTATCAGTTGCATGTAGTATTAA